>NW_009625004.1:30409-31959 GCF_000690535.1 Cariama cristata | reverse complement strand
AAAAAAAGACAGGAGCTAAGATCTGGTTTGGTTTTGTTTTTTTTTTAACCCTCCCCCTAGTAATCTTCACAAAACTTTGCTTTTTCTTCTGTCTCACTTTACACAGCCTTTTTATTGTGAAAGTACCAGGCAGGTGGTATGGACAGGTTTTTTCATTGTATATCCCAGACTCTGACTTTTCTTCCTAGACGGATGATAATGTCTGTAAACTCAAATGGTTGTGTGTGTTTTTTTTTTTTTCTTCTCAATCTGTCCGAACACTCTTTAGTCTTTTCTTTACTGGTTACCCAATTTTTAATTAAAATCAGAGCACTCATTTTCCCTTTTTATTTCAGCTTTTTCCTAGATCTTATCCAAAGCTGACCGTAGGAAGAGCTCCGTATCGAGGGGGCCCTGGGTGGCCGGGAGGTGGACGCTCCCCCAGCACCGCTGCCGGGCTCCTGGCCCCTCCACGCCATGGATCCCATGGCCAGCACGCACACACAATCCTCAGCCAGCTCTTATTTTCCTTTTCTTAAAAAAAGTGCTTAGAATTAAAAAAAAAAAATAAAAATCAGTCATTATTTTTACATGATTAGCAATATTGATGTTAATCAAAACATTGATTTAATTACAGACACAGAGAGGCACAGTAGGAGGAACCATGCTGCTCATTCCTTTAACACGCAATATGTTTCATATAGGTTACTGCATTGTAAACAGAAAAACGTCTCCTCAGATGAGACTATTTGCTACCAAATATTTATGCGCCTATGGATATGACAGCATACGGTAATCAATGTAAGACCATTTAGTCTAACTGTGCAATAAAAACATAATCTTTGTTGCATTTACCTCCACCGTTATAGTGTTTCTTTGAAATACTTTCTGCAAGATTAAATGGGATCAAAATGAGTCTTTTATCTCCCAATCTTTTTTTTTTTTTTTTAATTTTTAAACGAACACGTTCTGGCACTCCCTCACCAAATTATATAAACAAGTTTAATACAGTTGCCGCAAGCATACTGACATTTCATGCAGGTATTATAAAAATAAACACTTAAAAGAAAAACCGAGGCCATTAAACATGATGCCTTATCTCAGGGGTAGCCAACCTTTTAGGAGCTGGGGACTATTTGACATGGTTTCAAGGGCTGCATGCACATGCTGTCCTGAATCCAGCCCCAGGGGATCCTCTGGCCAAGCAAACTTTGCAAACAAGCTATCCAGGCACTGCAAAGAAAACAAGATGGGCATGCAGAAGCAAAATTCGTAAAAAAAAAAAAAAAATAAAAAATAAATCTGTCTAGAAACACTTCACAAAGCCTATAAAGGACAGATAAGCACAACAGAAAGGAAATGTTTCAGAAATCCAAGGAATTCAAGCAGTGATCATACAACCAAGCCCCTGGATATCTTGCGAGCGCGTTCCTTCTGCAGCGGCGCCGGGGCGAGCACCGGCTCGGCCCCTCAAAGCCGGCTCCTTCTGCCTTTCGCCTAAGCCGTCAGCACGGTTTTGTTAACGGTATGAAAGAACGTCGATGTTTATCTTATTTTTACAACATGAATGT
>NW_009625004.1:17909-25409 GCF_000690535.1 Cariama cristata | reverse complement strand
GACAGGGCCCCCTTCTCCCACCACACAGCAGCCCCACTCAAACCAGTCGCTTCGTCAAGACGACGACAGGGCAGGACAGTGGCCCAAAGCGGTACCACAGGGCGATACTTCTAAAATCAGCTTTTCATGAAGGGTGTTCCATTTACACGTGCCAATTCGAAGCGTTTTTTCCTCCCGCTTTTCCGCGAGCCCTGCACGCTGCCGAGCAAGGCCGGCAGCCAGGTGGGGATTCCTTGGGAGGAGCACTGGGGGTACCCCCTCTGACACCCCCCCACCGCTGATAAAATGCCAGTATTTCCAGTTCAATCCCACCAACACTCCAGCACAGACCAGGACAGTAGCAGGAGAGGGCAACACGTATGGTTTGCCACACTATAAAGCACGGGACATCTCTGTTCACAACTTTTTAACCAACAGAAACACCAGCAGAAGCTGGGGGAGCCGCCACGAGATGCACCCGCTCAGCCCGTCAAGAGTGCATGGAGTAGGATTTTTTAAATTTTTTTTAGGGTATTTTTTGGTATTGTTTTTTGAACAGACAGCTCTGAAATGAAACAAAAAGGCTGCCACAGTCACCAGGGCTCCCTGCCTGTGTTTCGTCCCTCTCGCTCCACACATCTCCTCCGCACGCTTCCCTGCACTAGCAGCACGCTGCCCGCTCCCTTTTAAGACAAAATTTTAAGTCCCATGGAAAGCAAGCTGTTTACTTGGCATTAATTAGAGCAAATAAGATAAAGCAGTCAGCTAGTGAGATTCCTTCATTTTATCATTGCTCTTGTTTGACTGTTGACAATCTCTGTGGGGTTATTCTGTATGTCTGTTGCAAAATAAATCATATTTGAAGTTATCACTTCTAGTTCAGGTTTTAATTTGCTGGACTTCATTTGGGAAAAAAAACAACCATGTGTTTTCTCCCTCAAACATTTGCAATGCAATAATTAACAGGGTGCCAATATTTCAGTCCTAATGACTATCTAATCTTAGTGGTGCGTGTATGGAGTATTTTAATATTTCATAATGTTTTATTTCAATTGCACTAGAGTGAAGCTGCAGTTGAGTTTATCCACAGATTAAATTGTTTTAAATCACTGAAGTAAAAATATTACTTCATTTCTCTGTCTTTTCTTGACAATGCAAAATTAAGAGAGTCACTCATTTTTAAAGATCTGTGGGGAAAAAAAAAAAATGTTCTCTCCTATTTTGCTTCGTAATGCAGCATCTCGGCGGAGTCTCCCGTGTTACCAAGAGCAGCCCTCGCAGCAGAGATGATCCCACGGCAGGATTTCACCGCTCAAGGACCACTTCCCCGCGTCAGCCCCCTCCTCCCCGAGCAGAGAGGAACAAAGGGGTGTACCTACCCCAAAGGCACGGCGGGGCGGCTGGCCCCAGGGACACCGTGCCAAGGCCAGCGGTGCGGAGGCTCTGCCTGGGACCCCCCCCAGCCAAATTCAGGGCAGGGGACGTGGCCGCAGCACACGTAGCTGCCACAGCACGGACCTACCTGAGCCGGCCTGAAAGCATTTTAAAAGGATGTTTCTTGTCCGTAGCACAAAAACCCCTTTTACACAAGGGTTAGGAGCCCTGACTTCCCTTCTTCCAAATCTTTACCCTGCAAGGACAGAGAACTGAGACCACAGTTCACCACCAAACATGGTTTTAAATGTTTATGTTGAAACACCTGCAGAATAATAAACCACGCTCCTTTCTGTAGGTTCCTCTAAAATATAACGGTACCATACTGAAAATTTCTACTGCATGACTACAAACCTTTGTACCCATTAATTTCAAGTTCTGAGATATCTGTTCCGTATGAAAAAACATGTTACTGCATAATAAAGCTTGTTACCAAAAGTATTTAATATTCATAATGTTTTAGTAAGTAGCAAATTCTCATTAAAACAAGTGTGGTGCTTGCACCACTGATTTCTACGAGTCTTTACTTCGCGAGAACAATGCACAGCAATACTGCTGTGCATTCTTTGTTCGCACCAAGAATACACTCTTGCTCGGGTACTTATTGTGATAAAAGCATTGTTTGTGTTCTGGCAGCAATACCACTCCACAGCTCTGTAGTGCACAAAATGCTATAATGGCAAGCCAGTTTAATTATTTAAGCGCATACGCACACACAAACATGTGCATATACACACTGCCTTGAGCCAGATAACACCAGAGTAACCTACAGCACTGGGGGTGCTGGGGCGAGACCCCAGTTTTGCTGCACAACAGGAGAGGAAACTGGTTTTAAAGAGCAATACTGGCAACGTCCTACTAAAATATTTATGACCTTTATTTATGGTAAAGTCTAAATAAAAATTGACATGAATAGCATACAGGACAGACTACTAAATAATAACCTTCCCCTGTCCTGGCACCTTTTTTCCATGCAGTTTCTTAAGACAACCAGACTGCAACAGCATGGTCTAACCACGATAATGCATCAGCTACAACATCGCTCTGGAGATGTCTCCAAAAACCACTCCCAGAAGCAGGCACCAGCGAGCTGCCCACCCCAGGAGAGGATAACTGCTCCATGGGCAACATCCCCATCAGTGGGACCATTCCAGACCAGGTTAAATACACCTCAGATCTGCTTCCAAGGGCAAATAATAGTAAGGGTAGCAAGACACCGATGCCGATCACCTAAGGGGATCCACGACCGCACATGCGACAGAAGGGCACAACCACCCTAATTTTTATAACCTACCTCAGATTTGTCAAGCCTCAATGGGTACTTTAGACAACCAAGAGAGTCAAATATACAGTAAACTTGCAGCAGTGAAAATAGTTAAGAACATTTTTACCAGTGAAACCACAGGATTTTGCATTATGTGTTGACTGCATAAAATCATTAAATTTAATTTATACCAATCAGCCCGAGGTGAAGGTGCATGAAATTAACTCGATGCAGTACAGTCTGTACTTTATTATGCAATGTACTTTAAAAGCTGTATTAATGTAGCTGTGTAGTTGACAGAAGTGAGCCAACGCCCTAAATTAAGATTAAAAAATTGTGTTTATATACATATATACATTTGCACATTGAACTCCCTCAACCATTCATGTTCCATGAAATAATCCATCAGCTGGTACTGATCATAACTGTTAAACCTCCCCAAACAGCAAACATAATTTTCATAAATAAACCTTACTGATGCCCCAGTACTTTACACTGAAACCAGTCTCAAAGTCCTAATTGATGGCGTAACAGTTCATTGCAATAGGATAAAGCAGTGAAGAGTTAGTGACCATCTTTGACAGCTCATGGAGCATAGACGAGATCCCAGAGGATCTGCAAAGACGGGGGAAAAAGGAGACAGGAAGAAATTATAGACTAGTCAAACTTTGATATTGGGAGAGATAATGGAACAAATTATTAAAATATTTATAAGCATCTCAGGTTCATAAGGTTATAAACCACCAAACAAATCTAATCTTTTTCTTTGACAAGATAATTGGCCTCATGGATAAGGGGGGTAGCAATAGGGGAAATATATACTGACTTTATCAAGATTTTTATATACCTTTGCTGATGACATTCTCATGAAAAAAAGAGGGAAATACAGTCTACATTAACAGAGACTAAGGTGGATGCCAAGAAAAGTTTTAAAAAATTTAAGCAGAAGTATTTACTGCACGGTTACAAGGGCAACAGAAACCTCTGCTTGAAATAGTATTTTGCAGTAATATAAGCTGAAAGTCCCAGTCTATGTGTTTTAACTGCCAGTAAGATGTACCTGAATATACTGGCTACTCCAAATACCGGTTGTCAAACTGTGACGGCATTATACCTCTAGATTCTGCAATGTTTGGTTAAGCCTGAGTTGATTACAGAGTATACTTATAAATCCAACGCACACCAAGTTGGGATACGGTCCAAGGAGCTTACATGAAAGAACCAGAAATCAAAATTATTTTGATGAATTAAGAGAAACAGTCCTAACCAGCAAGACAGGGGAGTCACCATCAAGTGCAGAATGCAATCACTAAGAACAGAAAAGGCAATTAGTAAGTTACTAATCAATTACACAGTAAGTAGTTCAGAGAGTCCCTTCCAATCCCAACTGATCTGTGATATTTGTTGTAAGATTGGACTTATTAACAAGTAGGTAGGTTATGGACGTGATAAAAACGATGATATCACAGAATCATGAGAGATCACCATGACAAAGAAAAGCAGTATCTGCAAGATTAAATACCGGCCTCAAGGATAGGACAGCAAGATACCCAGACTTTAGTAAACCCCATTACTAAAATTTTCTCACCACAGTCTCAAAATCTAGGCAAATACGATCTATATAAACCCTGTGTAAAACAGATTCCAAAAAGGTTAAAGGGATAATCCAGCAGCAGCCATTGCACACTAGGCCACCTCTGATGAGACACTTCCTGAAATACTGCATTTCACTTCGCATCAAAAAATTGAAGATGAATTTCTGAAGCCATAATTAAAACTGCAATTAAAACAGAATTTCAGAAGAGTTCAGTTCTGGAGGAAATATTAAAGTAAGTTATGTACTATAAAGCAAAGAGATGTGGTATATCCATGTAAAGCAAGTATTTGAAGGTTATGACCAACGTGATGGAGACCAATCAGCACTGTGAAAGGAATATATGCAGGTAAAATGGGCTATAACTAAAAATGGGAATTGAGACAAAGTACTTTGTAATGGAAGACAACTTTACAATGAGATCTACTCTATACCAGTGTAGGTTTCTTCACAAACTGGAGACTTCCAAAACTATTTGCTAAGACTACTGAATTTGAAATGATGTCATATGTTGCTTCTTGGGAAAGAACAATGAATAGAGTGAGTTTGCATTTGGAAGACGTAAAATGTGAAACCAGTCTTAATTCCTACAATAGTACTCGCCACGATTTAAGCCAGGTTACTGCGAAACTATCTCCTTGTACATAGGAGCACCATTCAGAGGAGAGAACTTTTTAGGCCTGGAAGAAACAACAGTAATTTGTGAACAAAATGCTGCTGTTTTGGTAATGCAAATTAAGGTATTTAACTTGAATCAGAGTTCAATAGGCAGCCAGTGGCGTACTGCCACGGTGTATTTTCAGTGCTCTAAGCATGGCGCAAAAAGGACTGGCCAGTTGCCTTTGAGTCACCTCTCACCAAATCCATGTCTGTAGCCCTGCAATAATAAACTGGTATTTAAGGGTTTGCAAAGCCATCATCCAGCTATCATTACCCACCCCAGAACCCATTCACTGAACTAGTTGTAAAGGGCAGAAAATATTCTTTGAGGCTGAGACCAGACCATCGATGGAAGAAGGTTGATGTGTCTGGTACCTGCCTGCAGCCAGCGAGTACAGCCTTGGAGGGGAAATGCTCCTCATCAGCTTCAGCACAAACTCCTCCTCTGAAATGCCTTAAAAATAGACTGCAATCCTTCCATTCCTACCTGATCACAGTAGAATTTTAGGACAAAAAAGTATTCCAATATTATTAAAACAATAAATCGAATGAGTTATTCTCATATTTTTAGCATCTGCACCTATCATTAGTCTACTACCAATTCTGCCTATTGTTTCTGAAGACGTTTTCAACCTCTTAGTAATATTGGTCCCTAATTTTTGTTTCCCAGAGAAGGCGAGACCTCTTGCATAAAAATTGAGCCCACTGAAAATATGCTTGTTTTTCTAGTTACCTCTTAAGCTGATTGGTAGTCTGTAGACCTGAAAAAGTCTATGGATCACGGGCAGAAAAATCACTGAGCTCCTATAGATAGACTCTTTATAGGTCAGGTCTCTGGAGGCAGCATCCTTGAAAAGCTTGGGAAAACCTTCTGGACATTAATTCTTTTCATCTTTGTAAATCCACTTTAGTGGACTACAAAACTCATCCGTGACCCAACTTGCAGTGGTGCCTTTCATGTCACAACATCTCTCACTAGGGCTGCCACCAGTTGAGCACGCTGGCGTCAGGAACAATGGGTCATCTGCAATCCAAAGGATATTTTCATACAACACATCTTCTAGCCCAGGCAAGAGCAGGTCACAGTGACCATCACACCAACAAGCTTGTTGACACAAGCAGTCCTCCTGCTAACATCGCTGATGACAATAACAGGACATTAAACCAAACAAAACTACCAGACAAGGCTAAAGAGGTATTCATTTCCACTTTACCTGAAAGCGCACATTGCATCCTCACAGAAGCAAGTCTTTTTTCCTGGTAAGACACATTCTGTATCAGACAGAACACATCTCAGTGTTCCTCTGATCGGTTCAGTAGCTAGACAGGAGTCAGATAAGGCAGCAGTTTTGGAATATTTGCCAACTGTATCCATTTTGATTCATTCAAAATTGAACTTGTGCAATACATACTAGAAATACTGCCCTACAGACATACTCTTGAAACTGCTCAGACGGAGAGAAATCAGTGGCATTACTCTTCAGTGACAAAGGACTTTGTTCTGAATGAATTAGCAGTAACTAAAAAAAATAAATCATACCTTAAACCCCATAATTTTACTATTTTCCACAGCATCATCCAATAAGCAGGTGTAGTGAGGACAAGAAAAAGCCATTTTTAATTAAAACTCTATACTTTCGCCCCATGTTTTTGGCCCAGGAGTAGGCCAGGTTCAGGCAGGGCCCTGTGCTGGCGATGCAGAGAAACTGCGGTGAAGTGGGAGCCTTGTCCTCACCCCATACGGTAAAGTGTCAGCAGGATGGGAGGGTCTTCAAACAACAGACATAAGCAACGTACCCCAGAGATGATAAATACTTAAGGTCTTTCCCCAATGAAATCCTGCGCTTTGCTTCAGACATACAAAGCACTGCCAGCCCTGATAACGGCACGGACAAAACCCTGGGCTCCTGCTGCTTACAAAGGGGAAAGTGATAAATAGTCAGGTACCCACAGCGTCCGGACCCTGAGATGCACAAGTCAACAGGACAACCTTCAAGTTTTAATGCTTGAAAGTTCAATACTGACCACATTGATACATCCAGATGAAATAAATCGGAATAGTTTCACAAACACGAGACCTGTACAACTGATGGGAAGTGAAGACTGCCATTAAACTGAAGGCTGCCAGGACATCACGAGGTTTACGTTGTGCTTGCGTGGAAGTGACCCAAGAACGTACTACGGCATGCTGGCAGTTCATCTTATAAAAAGATATTCTTAATAATAAAAATACAAGAAGCCTTTTGTGATAGCTTCACAAATGGAATTTAAATACTTACAGAAATGCAGAGATTGATTTTTTTCTTATTTGCCAAGATACAGCGGAGGCTTAACGGGTGTGTACTGCATTTCATAAGCAAGTCCTTTTCCTTAGGTATTAAAGGGACTTTATGAGTACATATGTATATACACACAGTGCACACAAGTCTGAAAATGTTTTCCTACTGGTACATGAATACTACTTTTTTGCTACAGCTGTGAGGGAGCTGGTTGTAGTCAACTTACCTCTGAAAAGCAATGTTTAAGTGTTGCTGCCAAATATCACTATAATAAACCTGTGCTTATTCCT
>NW_009625004.1:0-17891 GCF_000690535.1 Cariama cristata | reverse complement strand
GGGGGGGGGGGGGGGGGGCCCATGCGCTGGGCTGCGGTCTGAGCTCTGGATGCTCCCTCTACCCCATGCCAGCTCTATTCGTTAGGGAAACCACATCCATGCAAATCACAGGGCAGCAGAGCTACAATACAGCTGCAGAAGGAGGGAGATGCCTCCCTACGCTCTTCTGTCCATAACGCCTCTAACCACAGCTGACTTCTTTTAAGACAGCCAGAAAATAGAGAAAATTGTGATAATGAACAAGTTTGTTCCTGAGACTCCAAAATGTATTCTTATTTAAAATAATTTATACTTCGAAGTGGACAACTGAGAAAAACAAACGGCTGGCTTTAATTAAAAACTGCAACGCACAAACATCAGCGTGGCCAAGAGCGGTACGAGCAGCCACAACACCGACCTTACCAGGCAATGGAGTAATTCACAGGAACACATTACGCTTCATGATAGCACTTTATTTAGTAATGGAGATCTACTGGTCTCTGCATGGATCATATTAGCTTGGCTCGGAAGCAGCTCCTCTAGTCTATCAACCATGTTTTTGCACACACCATGAAATATTTTTAGTTTATATGGTCCATCCTTGCACTTTATATTTAATACTGAACAACCTACTAAATCCATACTGCAAATGTATGTTTTTTTGCTGTGTGTTCAGAGAGGGAGAAGACAAATAAACAGTAAACCAAATTAACCTTCATGGGCCCAACGGAGTAAAACCTGAAATAGGTAGCAGTAAAGGCAGACGGGCGATGCCAGCACAACGGGAGGAAGGTGGGGGTCTCTCCTGGCTGCTGCGCTCTATAGCCATCGCAATAGCCATATGACCTCCATATAGAATTAATGATAGGCAATTAACACCCATATGGATATCCTATGGCAACAAAGATGCATAGAAACAGTTCATTAAACAGACAAGACACAAACTACAGTACTGCATAATTAAGTCAACTCCTTGAACAAAAGGTTTTTTTCATTTCAGATTGCATTTCCTCCTGCTAAACAGACGGACTTCTGCAGAAAATAGTGGGCTGATACCCTGCCCGCTACCCTAAAGGAATTAAAAACGCTAGCAAAAAACCAATAAACCACCCACCGACTACTAGACCTCTCTTCCCATGCTCGTGCTGGCGTGAAAAACTACGCAGGGTGTGTGCCTTGTGAAACTACTGCTACCAAAACTCAGGTACAAAGTACAGTTACTTTGGTTCTTCCTTGTGAGCAATTCCTCATACTTCTACCAACTCATACAACCGGTAGTTGAATCTGCAATAAAAGATCCACTACATTTACTGGTAAAACTCTATTTAACACACGTAACGTTCTAAGGAGTTTAAACCCTGCTATTTTTAACAAGAAGCCCATGGTACAGCTGAGCACAGGATGCCAGGAACAGGTTTTTGTTCTCCTTTTCCAGGACAGCTGGAGGAAAGCGCTACCCGTGCCAACAAGCCCCATTTCATCCGGGTAAGCGTTTAACACCACTGCAATTGTTTTCCAAACAGAGAAATGACATCACTTGCATATCAACTGACATTTTGATTTTGCGGTTAAAAAAATGTTTTTGTATTTCCTCCTTTCTAGCTGGCTATTAAAGATACCTACACAGGCATCAAATATTGGAATTGGGTTAATGATAAATTTTGCCCCAGCGGGTACATTTCTGTGATTCAGTAAGGGGGGGGCATTATTTTAAAGGCTGGATTTGTAGGAGTTTTTTGATTTTTGCAAGAGTTATCCTTTTTCAAGTCATTTATTTTTCTGCAGACTTAGAGGCTTCGACATCTTCTTAAAAAATAGAAAATGGTAACAAATACCTGAAAACTCGCACGCACGCACAATGCCACGTGCTGGCGACGTATATGTATTTTTTAAAAGCTGCCGTGTGAAGGTGAAGCCCTGGGGAGGGGGCGAAGGCTCTGTCCCTCACACCAAAGCTCGGGCCAGAAAACCCATTTCGTGGCAGCTTGAAAGGTCACCTCAGCAACACAACCTCCATCTCCACCGAAAGCCATCTCGTAAGGCTTTACAAATATTTGGAGTCTGATTCTCCAAATATGATTTGTCAAAACAACACAGTATAACAGCATCGCGCCCAAAGAAAGCCCCTCTATAAATAGCCTACCAGGGAAAAAAATGTTTACTTTATTTGCTGCATGTGAGAGGGAGGTAAAACCTAAACAAACTTTCAACACCAGCTGAGTTTACATATTTAAACTTCAACGGTGCCAAAGTTGCAGCCTAACTGGCACCGAGAAACCTAACAAAAAAAGTCATATATTGACAAAACACACAGTCATAATAAAACCACATCCAGTTAATAACTTTGAGAACTAATGTTAACTCCTAGCACAATAGAAAAGTCTCCTTAAACACAATAAAGTAGTGATATAATTTACTCTCAGCTCCTTTTCAAAACATTACTCTCTGCCCACAATCACATTCAGATTACAAAATTCCTTTTGTAGTTTTCTCCTAGCTGTGGGAATAAAATAAACCACTTAGATGACAGTAAAGTGTCTGTAAAATATATAACAGCAATAACTCCTGGTGGAAATGCGGCAGATATTTATACAAGAGCCAAAGCACGGAGCATTGTAAAACAGGGTAATGCCAAGGAAGGGTGTATATTTTGAGAGGTCTCTTCTGGATGAGATCCTGGGGAAGCCTGGCCCGGCAGCCTCCCCCCGGGCTTTGCCCTGGTACCCCCGGCGAGGTGCCCAGTGCCGGGGGAAGCCTTCAGGGCCCCACGCCACCAGCACGGGAGCGAGCATCCCTGCTCTTCGGTAGCGCAGGAGCCAGGGCGAGAAAAGGAAGGACTCAGCAGCAGCTAGCAATAACCTGCCTTAGAATCATAGAATCATTATGGTTGGAAGAGACCTCAAAGATCATCAAGTCCAACCGTACACCCGATGCCACCATGCCCGCTAAACCCACTAAACCATGTCTCGAAGCGTCACCTCTAAACGTTTTTTGAACACCTCCAGGGATGGTGAGCCCACCACCTCCCTGGGGAGCCCGTTCCAATGCCTAACGAGTCTTACAGTGAAGAAGTTCTTTCTAATGCCCAGCCTGAACCTCCCCTGGCGCAACTTGAGACCGTTTCCTCTTGTCCTATTGCTAGTTACCGGGGAGAAGAGACCGACCCCCACCTGGCTACACCCTCCTTTCAGGTAGTTGTAGAGGGCGATCAGGTCTCCCCTCAGTCTCCTCTTCTCCAGACCAAACACCCCCAGCTCCCTCAGCCGCTCCCCATCAGACTTGTGCTCCAGACCCCTCACCACCTTCGTTGCCCTTCTCTGGACTCGCTCCAGCACCTCAATGTCCTTCTTGTAGTGAGGGACCCAAAACTGAACACAGTATTCAAGGTGCCTTAATTAAAGGTAATTTATTTCTGCACTGTTTCGCAGTTGTATAACCTGTATACATATCGAGTAATAGCGTAAGGAACATTATTTGTCAAATACAATTGCCACCACACCTAAGTAACTGATGTGGTTGAACTTCCGACATGGAAGGACGGACGCTTAGCAGATTACCCAATGAAGAAGTCTGATTAATTTTTCTACTAATTTAAAAGACCTCTAAAAGGAGGCCACGTTGAGGTGGCCATCATGACCATGACTACATGGAAAGATAGGCTGAGATCATAAAAAAATGCGAATAATGATCCCATCTGTGCAAGTCCTGGTTGCCTTCAGTCCTCTCCTGTCCTTTAGGTGAGCAGCCAAGCAGGAACAGAAACGGCAAAGTCTCCCAAGACTCCACTTCTAAAAGCCATGTCATGGCAGATGTAATCAGGGCAAGGAGCTGGCAAAAGCAGCTTTTGCTCAGATTTCTCTGCCACCTAGTACCCCAGCTTTTGACCCAAAGCAGAAACACTTTCCATAGAGCAAAGGGAGACCGTTTACTTTATGCTGGCGGTTACGCCAGGGTTGGAGGGATGGATCTGGAGGGAAGCCTGAGGCAGCGTTTCCCCCCGGCAGATCCTGCCCTGCCTGCAGCCTGCGAACAGGGCACCCGAGATGACCATACTCACCCCTACCACCACCACCCACCTGCCTGCAGCTGGGGACCACAGCCAGGCCCTGCTCACAGCCTTCGCTGCAGCGACATGAATTAGTAGGGTCTTTCTATGACCAGAGAACGAATGCATTAATTTGGATATATAAAAAGTTACATAAAATTTGAGATCGGCCAATGTAAATGAAATGCCCTAATGAATGAAGCCCTGGATGGCCACATTATTATGGGCGTTATGGGGAATGTACCCTTTTAGCATCACTCACTGGCTACATCTTTTCACTATGTTTAAATATGTTCTCATGGAATTTAACCAATTGCTTAATTCCTTGATGAAAGAAATTAAGCTTCTAGATCAAAATCTACACTTCTAAAGCTGAAAAAAGAAAACATTGCTGTATCCACTACTGCAAAGCACACCTTCCTGCAAAATTAACGGCCTTTGCTTTTGTTTAGGGCTTTTCTTGTCGGTTTGTTTCTGAGTGTTGGTTTTTGAAAGCACTTGCAAACAACATCAATTTCCATGTGAACTCCACGGGGTCAATGAAAAACATGTCAAAACATTTTGAATACTATGAAATTTTATCACCCAAGGCAGGAGGATGTGCAGGGCTTTGGCACGTGCTATAGTCCTCATTCATGGCATCAGGGCGGCACAAAACATAACATCTTCCTGATAGCATCACTGGCCTCAAACCTGTCGATTGCACCTCTCCTGGCCTTCTCGGCTGGTTCACAACCAACTGTCGGTGAAAGCGAGCACACACCTTTGCCAGCCCTAGGGGACAGGCTTGGCACGGGTAAGTCTCAAGGAACTCAGAAAGACTGAAATAGTGTGAGCCATACTGCTAAGCTCAATGAAATACGGCTTGTTGAACTTTTTTTTTCTGCATTTATAAACTCTGAAAAACATCTGCTGTAAAATTATTCCACAATAAAATAGTTTAAGTTCTATGAAGAAAAAGTAAACATTACTCACGGCAATTATCAGAGCAAACCCAACATTTATCTGCAAGAATTGGTCATGGACACTCAATGGCTGGTTCCTCTCGATCACAAGAAGCGAGTGGATAAGTAGTACAGTCTTCATCCCCATCACACCACTTTGTGCCATGCGATATGAAATCTCTGATGGTAACAAATACAAAAAACCAGAAGTATCTCTATTGTTCTAATCTTTTAAAAAAGTAAATCTTAAGTCAGTTTCCAAGAAAAACCCAGGAACATTTTCCATGCTCAAAATTATTTGCCAAACTTGACAAGTTTATGAATACTTCCAGTCGACTTGACATTTTTCAATGAATAAAGTATTTGAGCAAATTCTTTGTCAGAATCTAATTACTTTGTGTATTTGTATACAAGTCTTTGAATTCAAATGAGAGGTTATTATCAGGTGTACTGTCTAGGACCAGTTGGCATTATAAAAAGCTAAAAATCCCCCAAAACAAAACCACCCATGGGGGTTGAGAGCACATTCAGATTTAGTTCAGCTGAGAACAAACTGCTTTAGTTTCAGAAGAAACAGAAATTAACTTCAGATCCCTCCTGGTGGGCTTTGGGTGGGGAGTTTCTTCGACTTTGAGCAAGATTTTAAAGAATGCATAAAAGTGTATCAGCATTAATGCTTTCTATTAATTGAAAAGGTAATTTTAATTGAATATACACATATTCTATATACAAGCAGTCTGGTTAACACATTTTCAATAGCAGCTATTCAAGAACAAAAGACATACCGTAAACTTCCTACAATGGACATACACCTCCTTGGACCGCCACTCAGCAAACACTGAGCAGTAACACTGAAAAAGCATTTCTTTGGGTAAATCCTACCCACCGTCCTGCGGCAAAACCAACCAAATATACAGCAACGTAACACTGCCTTTACCAGTAATGCTATTAAGAATAACAATTTGTAATAACTTTCAATGGCTAAAAAGCTCAGCGAGCCCAGACACAGGAAAGACTACTGTTCTACGATAATGTCAAAATACTACTCCGAACCCCCATGTTTTGCCCCAGCCGGCTGACAATCCCCCCCCGAAAAGCGGTGAGGGGCAAGAAAGGCTGGAGAGGGTCCATTGGCAGGAGCACAGGCACCGATCCGAAGTGCAATTCCAGTTAACGGGAATCGGAGCCGTGGATACAATCCGAATAGCGCTGGGTACAAAGGGACCCCGAGGAGCCCTAATTCTGGCAGCCAAATGTAAATACTGGGGGAGTATCTTCAGCCCCTGCAGACTTTACAACTTCAAAATGTTCTACCACAAGTTCTCCGTGGTCAAGACACACCATTAGGCTTTTCGGGTGTAACGATACCTTGCAACAAAAGCAACGTGTGGCAGAAGAAATGAAGGAAGCTGTTGGGAGGAAACAATACATCCACAATTCACTAATTAAAGCAAAGGATGACCGACACTTTTAAGTACAGCAGAATTAGTCACCTCATAAGTTTCAACATATACGTTTTACATTCTGCAAAAAAAATTTTCTTTAACTTTTTCTGCACGTTATTTCCAAAGTTGGTTTACTGCATATAAAACCATCACACTTTGGAACCACACATAGGCTTTCTGCATAAAATATCACCGTATCTTTGTATAAGCAAACTATTTTAACTCCCTAGAGCTATTTAGCTAACCACTTGCTGTGACCTCTGAATTCTTATCCTGAATTATATTTTTATGTGCTATATAAAGGTACTGTTATGTTACTGTTTTTATTCCAGGTGCCAAAAAGGACAAGTTTATTGCCAACTGCTCGCTCTGTATCTTTTTTTTAAGACTTAACTGACCCAGCAGTCTAATTTGTTTTTAATTCACACGTGAATGGCTTATGAGGAAAAGCACATCTACTATGAAGAAAAAAATAAACAAATCAGTAATATTTGCAGGAAAAAAAAAAAAATCAACAGCCCAAAGTGTCACCCTGCTGGCATGACTGGAAAGCACAGAGAAGTGCTCTTCTTGGTCTTACATTTCCTTAACACCTTGTTTGTATTTACGACCAAGACGGCTGGCAGAGCGCGATGCCTTGGAGATGCCTGGCACGGGGGCCCTGCGGCACGGGCAGGGATGCCGGCTGAAAGCCCTACCTGTACCCCGAGGAAGGGAAGGGGAGCCCCCGAGCCCGAACACGTCCATCTCTCCCCGCACGTCTCCAGGCACGGGAGGGCTCTGTGCCAGGGCTCAGAAGAAAGCGCTTCCACTGTCCCAGCCTAAAACTGGAAGCAAAATCATCACAGCCATCTCCGGCATAAGCACCTTTCCAATGGCACTTCACTGCTTATAAGAAGTCTGCAATTAAAGAAACCAAAAGGCTTATTTAATCTCCAGCTTCTTCTGAATGTGTAACATAAAACGATCATTCAAACGCAACTGGGAGCTGTAGTGAAACCACGGCAAACCTGAAATCTCTGCCAAGCTCACCCCAACTACTGTAGAAACTTAACCCTGACGATACACAGAAAAAGGGGTTTTTTGTCTAACAACCACTGAGAGAACATTTAAAAAAAAAAAAAGACAAGACAGCTTACCAAGCAGTACACCTCTGTGCTATGGACATTATAATAGTAAAATCTCCGCAATGGTAGCACGTATGTTTGTAAGAAAACATGAATTGGGGTGCCATGGTCCTACAGCCAGCAGTGGTCTGCCGGGATGGCATCATGGAAGAAAAGCTGCCGTTGCTGGGAAGTCTGTGCAGCCCGGAGAAAGCCATCCCTCTGTGTAATCACCGATGTCTTCAGGGCTCCCCTTAAGTCAACAGAACGAAGATGATTATCCATGTCATTACTAGCATTAGGACAAAAAGGAGATATTGTTGGCTGCTGAATGAGGCATAAACCTGAATAATCTTTCAGGAGAAATTCCAGTTTTTTTTGGAAATATAGGCCACTCCAAAAGTGAATAAAAGGAACGAACACATCAGAGTGGTGAAAGCCACAGCAGTACAGTCAGAACGAGAGACTGGATGTAACGCTCGACAGCGCCGAGGGTTACCCCGAAAGGCGATGGGGAGGTGGGGACTGCGGCACCCTGCGTGCCCGGGGCTGCGGGAGGGAGGGAGGTGCTGCCCTCGCCAGCCAGCTCCGGTCCCGGGGAGCACAGGGCTGGTCCTACGCGGCAACGTACACGACTTCGGTGGGAACGGCAGAAACCGCCAGAGCCACTACCAGCCAGGTCCAATGTACCCACGCTGCCTGCATGCATGCTCCAAATGCAAATACGGTGGTTTGGACTTGAAAATTGAAAGCCGAGAGGAAGAACAGATAACTGAAACTGTAAGTTGCAGCGAAAGACTGTACTTTACTCTGATTAAAAGGGTGGGTAGGCCAGCTCAGAGCGTTACGCACACAGTTACAGGGCCTCTGGTCCGAAAAAAAAATTCAGTTAACCAAAAAGCACTGCATTGGAGAGAAATGATCACGTTTCATTAATGGTTGGGGAAAAAAAATACCTTTTTTGTACAGGCTAAACTAGATATTTATGACATTACAAGACAGAACATCATCTCCTGCTCACACCGCCAGCTTCTCCCCGAAAAATTCATACTGCACAAAGATTTAAAATAAAACAAAAAAAAGAGTTGCTCCTGAGCAATTCAGAACTTCCCTTTATCTTTTATGGCATTGATTCTGCGCTTTAGGCAGAGCGAGCCGATTCCTGTCGTGAAGCTGCATTCTACTCCCCAGCCTACTTCCCTGCACAGCCTGTGTTCTGTTCGTGAAGTCCTACGGCTGCCACACTGCCCACACCACGGCTCCTCCCCATACAAACAAAACACATCCTTTCCAAGACCTTCCTGATGTTTGAATTGTTTTATACATCGTAGCCTGGAAGCCAGCAGAGAGGTCTTCTAGATGTCCACAGTAATTATGTTTTCTGAAAGCTCAATCTGAAATTTCAAATAATTCTACTATTGTAGGAACAGAATAGTTTTAAACAGCCACCTGTCTCAGATAGCTTTCTTTTTATTTGTGGTAAAAATGGAAGAGATTTAGTTTTCTAAACAAAAATATCATACAGAAAGGTCGTCAAGAAAAATATCTGCTTTTTCGAGCATTTTCTTCTGTGACATTAAATCTTTTATGCCGTTAAATGATTTAACCCATTCCTACATAGAGGATCAAGAAAACAACAAGCAAGCAGAACATCTGTACAAGGAGACAGGACACCACAACAGACCCCAAGTAACTCTATGCTGAGTAAGGAACTATTATTTTCCCCCACAGGCAAATACTAACTATTTACACAGACACAATGAAACAATCCTTCAGTTACTTAAAGGGTCTTAAAGCCCTTAAAAAGTGAAGCTCTTCACAAGCCAGGACCGATAAAACTTTTGAAAGACAAATCACTGAAAGAGATGGGCAAAAAAAGAAGGGGTCACTGCTCCACATCTAAAGAAATATCCCTGAAAGAATTACTCACTTATCAATAACATACTTGGTTTTAAAACATTTCAAATTACACATTTCCTAAAGGATTCACAAGTTGAAATGGAAAGAGAATGACGTACGGAGATTGTTTCCCTGCGTACCTCTGGGAATATCGGGAAAGGACAGAACGACCACAGAAAGATGACTGCACCTTCCCCTGCTGCGCTGGGCAGGTGGGGGGAGCTTTGAAAAATGAGGGATTGTTATTTGCTCATGGCAAGAAAGAACCTTTATTCTTACGAATGACTGATTATTTAATTAATTGTGATTTAAGGGAATTAAAATGCTAGGAAGAAAGCTGGCAAGGACTTCAATGATTAAAGAGATGCCCCAGTCACAGTCACTCCAGACAAGGAACATCTTTGGTAAAAATTTCTATAAAGCAAGAGAAACAAAACTGTTATTTCCAAATCGTGTGTTTTTACTATGGCACTCCAAAAATGCTTTCAAAACCAGAACCAGTGTGGGTCTTGAGTCGTCTTCGTCCAGAAGCTTGGGGGTCGGGGCCATTACAAAAATAGAAAGAGAAACCAAGAGTTACTGCAGTTCAATGAGTCAAGTAAAGTTAAACAAGATTAAGCTCTTTCTACAGTTACGGATCAATTTTCAAAACTGGCTCGAGTAGAGCTGCTGAAAAGGCCCTGACTGTCTCTACTTACAGCTGTGCAAGGAGAAAAACCCAACACATTTCCTGTGGTCGAGATGGCACACAGGTCAGAAAAAAGGCCCAAAGACTCATTTCCCTAAGTTGTACCACTTTCACATTCAGCCAATCCAAGTGCTAATCAGTGAGCTAAAAAAGGGCAAGAAGATGATGAAGAGCATGGCTTGGCAGGGACGGGGGAAACAAAATATGCATTTTTAGTTCCACGAGGCAGGGTGCAGAGCAGCGGCTGGGAGAAGCCGGCTGGAACCAACGGGCCTGTGCAACACCGGAGAATGGGAATGAAACTTCGGCACCATGACAGCATCGAGGGGAAGGAAGGCATCGCTTGGGAGACCAGGCTGGAGTGGACTGGGACACCTGCAAGGTAATTTCTCATTATTTATTGCCACTGCCCATCAGTACACTGCATTGATCTGAGGGGGGTAAGAGGAGAACTACGCTCGGAAAGCTGTTAGCAGGCAAGAGATCAGCACTGGGGATGTTCGCAGTAGGTAAAGAGAACACGGAAAATCAGAGTGAGCCAGATAACCAGTGCTGATAGTTTCAATAGGCTACCAGGGAGGCCGTTATCTGCTAGCTTTTCTCATCTGTAATGAGAATTAATTTAAATAAAAGTGGAACTACATATCTCAACCTATTAATGAAGGAATACAATAAGAAGAGAGCTTGACTGAAGCCTATGTAACATTGCAGAAAATGTGCTTCCCACAAAAGTTCTACTATCAACATTTCTGAATAACGAATTTGGAAATAAAAGGAGTTTCAAGGTTAGCAAGGTTCCTTCAACGCTCTTTGAATACACTGCAATATTCAACAACTTCTAGCATAACTGCACTTGCAGTTGTCTCTCACATCACACTCGGACGACCTATGGAAACACAGAAATACCTGGAATGGTAAAACATAATCTCCTATAAGAAAACAAAAATCAAACATATTTGTGGATGAAAACTAGATTTAATGTGTGTTCCTGAGGGCTGGAAAACAAAACCCGGAAAGGGTTATACTGCACTGGCTTGGTGGAATGAGATGCAAAATGCATATGAACGGCTTCCATTTGAGCTGCTAAAACCACACGCTTTGGAAACGCAGGGCTCTGCAACGAACAACACTGAGGTCTGGTGTCAATTTAAATGCACTGAACACCAGGAAAATGCCCCCAACTAAGGCTTCAAACTTGTACAGCACATTTCCACTCAACCCAACTAGATTGCCTGTCACATCTGACATGGCTTGTCAAAAGTTATCCTTCACTGCTCATGGGCAACATGGAGGGTCAAAAGACCAAATACAATGGTCCAACCCATCCCATTTTTTTTCCTTCAGAGCAGCAGATATTGAACTCGAAGATGACAAGACAGAGCAGGTTGAAGCGGCTGCCAGAGAAAGAGAAGCTGTCCAGAGCCGCTGATCTGAAGGAGAAAAACCAGCCGGTCTGTGCATGTCATGGCCAGGGCTCGGGCGCTGACAGTCTCACACAAAAGGGAGTGAAAAGCTGAGAAACTTGAAGTGGCCTTTGCAAACCATTTCAGCCGTTAAAAAGGCAAGATGCGGTCACCCGGTAATGTGAAACGCGCCACGTAAGGGACTGAAGGGGAAAAGGATGTCCTCCGTTTCGTTAATCTGCATCCATATGAACCAGAGGTGATTTTTCAGTCTCTGAAAAAACTTAGAGACAAGCTTTCTCACTCAGACCTTATTTTTAGAAATGAACATTTTAAAAAAGCAACATCTTTCTAAAGCAGCTCAAAATCTTTATCAATATTTTCAGTTGAGAGGCTTGCTCATTCTGACAGCAGAAGATATTAAATGGTAATTTATGGAAAAGTGATTTATTAATGGCTGCAAATACAGAAGGTGCCATAAGCCTGTTAGTAACCTTATGCCTATTTGAATGGACGACTGCAGGGATTTTGCACAGTATCACTAGAAAAGTTGCAGTCACACGCTGTGCTGCAACAAATCTTGGCACATCCATCTCCTTCAGGTGCCCGACACTCTCCGTACCTCTCTGGTATCGCAGTACCGTAACCCTCTCTACTTCTGGTTGTCTTTGTACCAGCAAGAATCCCAACTTGTTCCTTTCTTCTTCCTCCGTAATAATTTGAGTTTCACGTACCTTCTCTTCAAAGTGAGTAAACTTACAATTAAATAACATTTGTGGCAAAAATCTTTCTGTACGCCAAGAGAAATCTGCACCATGCAGAGAAACTCCCAACCACCCGTCCCCGCAACTCTGACCATGAACCTCACTGAGATCCTCAACCCTTGGTATGCACATGGGTAACACACAGCGAATGCCTGCCCTGAAAACCAGCCACATCCAGGCACAGGTTCATAACAGGGTACTTCCAACCTTAATCCTTTAATTACCTCAAAAGCAACATCAGCTTAAATTAATGAAGGAACCTGGAGTTACCGCCACCGGGCAGATGCCGAAAGCTCAGGTTTGCTGTCGGTGGCAGTGGTGACCGAGCTGGCTGTAGACTACAGTGACATTTTTAATACATGGGTGACTAAAAAAAATTTGTATTTGAATACAAAAGCTTGCATTTTACACCCTTCTGTAATTTAATGATTTCCATTATTTCTGGACTGTGTTCAGCTTTGTTGGATTATTTTTTCATCTAATCTACCATGTGCCTCACTGAATTTTAGCACCTTATATGTATTCAAATACACTCTATTTCCTTTCACTTTTTTCTTTTTTTTTTTTTGGTAGCAGCTGCTGTCATGTAAGGCCCTTCAGATCACTTAAATGCATATATACATTACTATGGATATGTATTTCACCTTGTTTGCATAAATGGTCCTCATGAATCCAAAAAGTTAATATTTTAGACATTTTAAAGACCTTAATCTTCAGTTAAGAAGCAAAATTAAAAAAAAAATATCTGATTTCCTAGGCTTAGTTCCCATATTTGCCTTTTCATACTGTTTCTCACCCCTGTTTTCCCTGTACCTCTCCCTGGGTTAGGGGAGGAGGATGCGGAGATGCCCGGCTCCTAGCAGGTCACGAGCGCTGCATGCCATGGACCTGCCCGCCCCACCAGCTTCGTTTCCCTTCAATATCCCAACGCTCTCGTCGTATTCATGAGCTGCAATTTAATTCAAGTGCACTCAAGTTCCAGCAAACACAAAGCGGCCGAGAGCGCGGTGCTGTGTGCGAGGCTCCATCTGAGGAGGGGAGATGGGTAAATATCACCGCGGCAGTCGGCGTGAGAGGATAACCTGCCCGCACATACGCCAGGCCAATTAGCCGAGGTAAAAAGAGCTTTTATTCCCCAAAGAGTCAAAGAAAGTCTTAGCAATGCTCTATATCATCCAGCCTGAGAAGAAGCTACTGCGTGGTCCAGCACGGTCTATGCAGTGACACCGAGTCCTAAACCTACACCCACTGTCTGTCCCGTGTGTCCCCCTCCCCCCCCCAAAAAAAAAGGAAATTTGGAAGAGCAGATGATGCAGAAGATGAAAACTTATTGCTAGAGATACAAAGTGGTTCTCCACAGCATGGAAAAACATGGAAGGGAACAGTCTTGTCTCTGAGGGCAGATGAAGAAGCACCTTTACCTGGCGTTACCTGGGTACGACTGAAAGCCCACCACCAGAGAAGTGGTTAATGGCCTTTGCCTCTTCAGAACAGCATAAACAAGTCTTTAACATAGAAAGTCTAAAACAAACTAGAGAAATGAGGAATTTCAAACTTAAAAATAGTTACTGAAAACATATTAAACTAACCTGATTAACAGACTTTTCTCAGAACTACTCTATTATCAAATACAGCCCAACTAGTGAAAATCTGCAAGAAACTCCAAGCATTTCAAGTACACAAATAGATGTGTCTGACAACTGACTCCATCCTTAATTTACTTGGCTTACTAAATCACTCTGATACTCATTTTCAGAACTATCTGAAAATACAGAACACAAGGAAACTCAAAGAGGAATGAGATGGATGAATGTACAGTATCAAACGAGGAAAAACATGACTAGTCAAGAAACTAAGAGCTAAGGAAAACTTAATATGAAATTGGAGAGAACAACTGCACTCAATAAAATTACTTCTGTAAATAGAAATAAAACTATAATTGGGTGCATAGTCTGATGCCATAACACTTAGGGTTTTGAAGAACACATTGCAGTCCAAAGGCTTTCAAAATCAAAATTATCCAGTTTAAGAGCAAGAGAACGTGCACTTTTATGGCGTGCACGATTAAAAAAGGCTCAGCGATTTCTGAACCAACAAAGCTTGCCTAAAATATGCGGTCCTTTAATCCCACCGCGGCTCCCCCGTCCCCTCCCACCGCTGCCCAAACCCATGCCCAAGTCGAGCAGACCACCTCTGCGAGCGCGCCTTTCCGCACGCTGCTCCAGGCTAAACACTCGCTGTGTATATACCAGTAAATTCAACAGCCTCTTTAACATCCCAGAACGAATTACTGACAAGTCATTTTTTGCTCCATATTGCAAGTCAATGTGGCAACCCTGTTTTTTTTCCTATTACAAACATGTACTGTACCTCGGCTCAGAGCCGTTTGGATGCTGATACAAGATTCATAATGGCTGTCAGAATCTGCAATTTTTCCTTTTGTTTTATGAGGTCAGGCAATATTACCTGCACTGATGTATTCCATTTCCCCAGCTGAAAACCTTCTCATTTGAGCACGACAGGTTGAGGGAGTCATGATTTTGCAACCTAGCATGTGAAACACAGTGCGAGGGGGCAGGTGGCTAACCCCACATTCTCCTTTTGCTCTTGTCCACTGGCAACAGTAAATTAAACTGTCAAAAACGGAATTGTCCTGTCATCAACAAAGCTATAGCTTCACAAGTATTGCAACATCAGATATATTTCTAATTCGGCATTTCCCTGCACCTGTAATTTCATCAGGAACTCACACCGGCCCATGGTGAGAAGCTGTCCAGGGGACGCTGGCACCACGAGCTCCTTGGGAAGCTTGACATGGCATTTCAAAGACAGAAATTAATGAACAATACCGGCAATTTGTTATATATATATATAAAAAAAAAGCGTTCGGCATGAGGTCCTGACCATCTGCATTGCTCCGCAGCTGGAAGGAGGGCAGAGATGCTAACGGGCTGCGACACAGGGCACGTGGCACTACTGCGGGGCACATGGAGCTGCAAAGGACCAAAATTTAAATGTATTTAAATGCGTTAATTGCACAGATAAAGTGCACTTGCACTTCAAAACCTCGTGTCTTTTCCTTTTGGCCACTCAGAGATTAAAAGTGCTTCCCAGAAGTTTTCTTTCCCATCAAATGGGTTTTATTCCAGCACATATCGCTGCATAAGTTGGAGGCAGAAAGAACAGTTTTTGGAGTGTAAACCCAGGTCACTTCATTTTAAATTTGGAATACTCAAAACAATGTTTTCTTTTGTCATGCAATTCTCCAGGGGTCATTTTAAAGGAACATAATTAACTACAGTCTGCATTTCAGGATTTAAATGTGGTTTCAATTTTCACTCGAAGCTGCCTTCTACCATTTTTTAACCTGCTTTAGATCTGTTTGAGTAAGTTACTAATCTCATGTGTTACACAAAAGTACAAACTGCCCAGAAAACAGGTATGCTTTGCAAAACAAACAAAAGATTGTCAAAATATTGTTTAAATGCATACATAACTAAGCAGAATATCCAGCGGAAGTATTACACAAATTACGACCGTTAAAGGGAAAGGAAGCATCTCTTTCGATACGCTGATAAACAAGAAAAAAGGGCTTGTTGTTATTAATCCAACGTAGCAATCAAATATTGTTTTAGATTACCTCTATAAAAATTCCAAGCTTATCAATCATTAAACTGTGGACAGAAAGTTAAATTGAGATAACAAATCATTTCAGGCAGCTTAATGCAGTCAAAGTGACTCAATATTCCTTTATTAATTCTCATTTAATATCACTTTAAATTGCCGCCATTATTATCCTACAGTATACGAAAGGCTCTGTGTAATTAGTCTGTATTAAGCCCTTTTTATTTATAAGGAGCCAAATAAACAAACCCACTTTAATTACCTGGGTGCCACAATATTGATCTGAGTATCAACTTTTAATACGACTTTATTTCACATTTCCATCAGCCGGGCATTTAACCGCGCTCCGGCAAGAAGGCTTTTGCAGGCGTGGATGACTTTCGGTATGCGAACGGTGCTGCCCGCGCCGCCCGCTCGCCCGCCGGAGAACATCGCCAATTACCAGACGAGACAAAAGTCAACGAAGGCAGGGAATCTTCTCCCTCCCAAACCTTGTTCTCTCCCACTTCAGTACACGGTGTTAACGACATACAAATTTTGAGGTCATTAAGTATAAACAGGAATTGAAAGGAAGACAGGCACTCTTCCAGGAGATGCCGATGTCAGCATTTCAAGTACTCTCCTAATCCCACAATGCAAGTTTCAGCATTATTGTCTCAATTTAACTTGCATTAGTACCTAGCACCTTGATTACACTGTTGGGGTGGTAATCTTCGCCTGCATATGCCATCATTACTTATGTCAAGCCTCTCGAGTTGTTATGAATACTATGTTGTTTTACGAGAGAGAGGAAATTAGTGCCAGTCCCCCAGAGTTTTGGGTGCTTAACACTGAAGCACTACACAGCCCTCTCAAATCCCACAACAAATCCTTGTTTAGTGCCACATGGAGATAAGGACTTTGCAGCAACATCCCAGCATAAATAACCCGCATCTCTCTTTATTCGCAAAATGTCAAAAGAAAAAAAAAAAAGGAGAAAAAAAAAATCTCCCTTTCGTAATTTTTTCTTTTCCTTTCCGCCCAAAGATGGCTCAAAGTGCATTTAATCGCTAAATGCGCGGGATGTCCTGCCTTCGCGCGCCGCTCCGGCACAACACCCAGTCCAGCAAACCCGACGTATTTTAGGATTATCTTAAAATGCAGTTTTAGATATGTTTTTAAAACAAATGAACTTATCAAACCAGGACGAAACGCGCCGTAGTAAGATGAGTCTTCCCTCAGGAGTGCAATAAAGAGAGAAATTGTTTCCTCGCATGTATCGCCCTCTCAATGTTTTTTTAAACATGATCCACTATGTTGTTGAAAAGAATTATTTTACAGTATTGTAGGGATTTTTGCATTGTCTGTTTATTCTGTTTACACAGCAAATGAAACCTCCGATATGAATAGGTGAACTCCCCGGGGAGAAAAAGAAATTCAGAAATGATGTACAGATGGGGACAGGGGCCCACGGAAACCGAATATAAATTAACGTGCCCTCAACAGTCACATCTGGAGCAGAACAGGCCAAATAAATAATTTTGACATTAAAAAAATGAAAGATCAAGCCCTATAAATAGTAGAATAAGTTTCCTTTAATGATATTACTTCACATTATAACTGAAGCGACATCTAAAAGAAAGGTAATTTGATATATTTAGACCAAGTCTGGCTTAAAAATCCTTCTCGGGTTTCTGTTTGGAAGCTATTAAAATCCTGCATTTGCAAGGACAGCGCATAGAAAAGATGCCGTATGCTGATTGTAAAAGTTTCCTTAAAAAAAAAAAAATCTGCCTCCTGAGGTTAGTTTAACATCTTCCTGCATAAAATACAGTCTCCATGGGCTTGCTTTTTCAAATATGAACTTGTACCAAAATGTTTTTCTAGCTTTAAAATATACATATTTAATTTTGTTAAAAATTAATAAATCTCTTAAAAGGGCAAGCGTTTAATCATGTTATCCCTATAACAGCAGAGAAGCCATGGCAGATATCCAAGCATTAAACGAAAAGAAA
>NW_009625003.1:25806-35040 GCF_000690535.1 Cariama cristata | reverse complement strand
TCTCATACTAAATCCAAAACACAGCACTGTACCAGCTACTAGGACGAAAATTAACTCTATCCCAGCCAAAAGCAGGACAGTACCCACTCCTTATTCTATACCATTTACGTCATGCTCAGGTCCCACAGTTTCCAATACATCCCAGTTAGCCACCATCACCGTTCCTGTCTTTTGATCTATACATGCAGATATCATTCCCTTAGCCTATGGGCCATCCCTATAAAATGTCCATTGAGTTCATTTAGTCCCTGACTTTGGGCTCCATCTGTTGTAACAGTCTTTCAGGGCAGGAAAGATGGTGTGTGGTGCTGGATTGTTGCACGCTGAAGCCAGTTCTGATTTCATCACCACTGCACTTGTCTGGTTTCCTCAAAGTTCGTTCTTCCTTATTCTGGGTGATTTTTACTGTAATACCCTTGATTTGGCATATAGCCACCACAGATGTGATGATATACAGTGTTATATAGCAATTAACATCGTATAATTTAATTCTTTGGCTTTTCTCACCCAAAATCAGATCCCCTTTGGGTACACATTGGACTTCCCCATCTTCCCACATTACCCACCAAGTGCACCCCAGTCCTTAAGCAAAAGCAATCCCAGGAATGGGTTTGCCTTTGCCTGGGGCAGGAATAACCTAGACTGTTTTCCCTAGCATATTTTTTATACGCACCACAGGAACTTTATCCCCGTTTACAGTACATCAAAGTTTTGATTGGGCAGGGCCAGCCCGACTGGCAGATCCTCTAGTGTTGACTAACCTGGTGGCTTTTGCTAAATGTGTATCCCAACGTTTGAAGGTCCCACCACCCATTGCTCTCATGTAGTCTTTAACAGTCCATTGTATCGTTTGATTTTCCCGGAGGCTGGTGCATGATAGGGGATGTGATACACCCACTCCATGCCATGCTCTTTGGCCCAGGTATCTATGAAGTTGTTTCATAAATGAGTTCCTTTGTCTGACTCAATTCTTTCTGGGGTACCATGTCACCGTAAAACTTGCTTTTCAAGGCCCAGGATCGTGTTCCAGGCTGTGGCATGGGGCACAGGATATGTTTCCAGCCATCCAGTGGCTGCTTCCACTATTGTAAGTGCATGGCACTTGTCTTGGCAGGTTTGTGGCAGTGTGATATAGTCAATCTGCCAGGCCCCACCATATTGATATTTCAGCCATCGCCCTCCATACCAAAGAGGCTTTAACCGCTTGGCTTCCTTAATTGCAGCGCATGTTTCACATTCATGGATAACCTGTACGATAGTGTCCATGGTCAAGTCCACCCCTCAATCACAAGCCCATCTATATGTTGCATCTCTTCCTTGATGGCCTGACATGTCGTGGGCCCACTGAGCTATAAACTAATTCACCCTTATGGTGCCAATCCAGATCCACCTGAGCCACCTCAGTCTTAGCAGCCTGACCCACCTGTTGGTGCTTTTTCCTACCAATTCCTCGACTTTATCACAGCTGCTTAGGGAGGTGCTGGGAGCCACCGGCCTCATTGGCTCCTGTTGCCTTTGCAATGCGTCTGCCAAGCCGGAGAGAAGCCAAGAGTTGGGAAGCTTTGGGAGCACTGGATTCCAAGCTGCTTTTTTTTTCTCCTGTAGTGGATAGACTCGCGTGGACATTTGGTTTTACAAGACTTACGGCTTCTGTTCAGGAGCTGTAGGTCGTCAGCTGGGAGCTTACAACACAAGACTTTCACGCTCATCAGAAGCTGCCACAGCAGGGCTTTTTCCTTCACACATCCATATGTTGGAAGTCAGCAAGCTATAAGGACGGGGGTCCAGGATTCCTGACTGTTCCAAGGCTTTGAGGTTCTCAGCTGCCATTCAGTTTTCTAAAAAGAAGCCACAACTTTGTATTCCAGCTCCCTATTTCATGGTTCCCACTACCTCAGAGACACAATCTCATTTTCTTTAATGGAGAAGGTCAAAAAGTCTGTGGTTTTGCTCCAAATTAGCATGGAAGCCAATGGAAAAAATAACCAAGTCTCATGCAAAACAGAGATGGATTTTTCTGTAGATCTCTCAACTCAAAGCACTCTTGTTCATGGTCTGACTGAAGTTATCCAAAGCACGTTCAGCAAATGCTGTTCCTGTCCTCACAAAACTCACCTCCTACACTTCTAGCTTTCAGAGTAGAGTGATTTAATAATTTAACTATAATCAA
This sequence comes from Cariama cristata, assembly GCF_000690535.1. NCBI lineage: Eukaryota > Metazoa > Chordata > Aves > Cariamiformes > Cariamidae > Cariama > Cariama cristata. The sequence goes on along the minus strand of NW_009625003.1, from coordinate 32,870 downwards.
GTGGCTAGTTATTTATCACACAATATCTGCATACGGAGCAGACAGAAGTCACCAGGTATGTTCAGAGATGCTGAGAGTGCTGGGGAGCAGATACAGGTGATGCAGTGCTGCAACAGAAATCCTACCCTGACCCTGTGTTTAAATGAAGAGTCACAGGAGCTGTAGAGAAAATGAGCTCAAGGTTGAGAAAGCTTTCAAACTTGTTATGACATATTGGTTATTATATTTTTTTTTTTACTTTAATTGATCTGTTAAATAAAAACAAAGCATTTTTACAATTAATACTGTTTCTGTTTACAACACTGATTAGCACCAGAACAAGGCGAGGTACATCCATACCGACGGTATAGGGAAAGTATTAACAGATCCTGGCATTGCTAACTGCTGTGTACGAGGTTTCTGTGTCCCAGGAATAGTTAAATTCCTTTTCCACTGATAGAAACAACACATTTGTTCTCATTGTATTACTGTACAGTGCAGAATTTGCTCTGACTTTCTCAAGGGCCAAGTGTAAAGCAGAGCAAACGTTCAATGAAATGAACAGTGGCTGGCGTGAAGGGACGGGGTGAACAAGCCGCAGACTCTAGCAGAGATTTCTTTTGATCAGAGCAACTGCTCGTGACTTTTGTTCGGTATTTCATGATGAAAAAAAAATCCTCTGGTGGAAAAAAAATGTGCCTGTGTCACAGTGGAGTCAGAAGCTGGCAGTCATAGTGCCTGGACTATTTTTTTAATGAATACTTGTGTTTGCAGGGTATTGCATGATCATACAAAATGCGCCTTTATAGTGTTTCCCAGTTTTGAAAATAGCTGTTAAGTGGAGTGGGTTAGAGCAAACAACCAGGCAAAGCAGAACTGACTTAATTCGAGAATGGTTTGGAGTCATACTCCTGTGTAGCAGGGTAAAGGGGACATGTCCGGGGAATTACTGGAGGGAATTGGGAACAGTTTCTTTAAAACTGAGGGCTTTTGAAAAAAAAAAAAAAAAGGTCTCATCTTCTCTGTATAGCTGCACTGTTATTTATGGATGGGGACTGAGCTGGAGGGAGGGAGGGGAGCTTAGGAAGTGCTAACCTTGTATTCTCTCCATTGCTTTGTGAACTCTCTTCTAAAATCAGGAGATTTACAGATGTATTTATTTTGGAATAAGAATACTTTGTTCTGGTTTGGAATAAACCTCTGCAGAATTGGATTTGTCACCCCTGTGGGCAAGATTTGAGGGCTGCACTAATCAGTATGGAGAAACAGGCTGCAAGTGTAGAACAGGAGACCCTTACCCGGGAAGCCACTGCCTGCCCCAGCGGGGTAAAACTACAGTGGGGGAAAAAAAACATTGCTATTCCGGAATGAGATTGTGCACAGGGTTACCCCAAGAGTGGGGCAGGGAGAAGCCTGTCAACCTCTTGTGTGCTGGGAACCAGGTAGCAGCCTTGAGCCCCACCACCAAATTGTTGATTAATCTATAGGGTCTCCTCCTGTGGGCGTATTCCCATTTTCATGCTTTGATTTAACATCACAATCTCACCATTACCATCACTATTATTTTATTTGCTATTCTTACTTTTCAGGCTATTAGAGAAAAGTTTTTTTACAGGAGAAAAACAGTCTGCAGTCTTACTCTGCCAGTAAGCAGGGACTTATCATGTAAGAAGTCTTTCTAGGCTGTCAGATTTATATTATTCTTTGGAGCCATGGTTGGGAAAGGTGAAAAATAAAATCAAAAAGGACAAAGAAGTTAGCACAGCACAGTGTGCATGAGGTACCCTGAGCAGAGAAAACACACTAGATGACACACTCGGGGTGAAACAGAAGTGGGAAAAAGTAATTTTATCTCAGCACTTGCTTTGGCTGACTTCTCGGTCGCCAACGTATTAATGGCGCTTCCCCTAGCAACTACAGAGCTTCCAACATGCAACTGTTCTTTGGTCATAAAGACAAAAAATGGAGTTTGCCAGAACAGAGCTACCCCATTCTGGGCTGCTGACAACAGTCCCAGACTGTCCATATGCTCTGCTCTGCTCAGAAGTGGTAAAGCAACATTTTTGCTCCCGCTGGTGCCGGTGGTGTCCCTGCCGTTGTTATTGTTTCCATCCAGACTCTCTCCTCTTCCCTGGAGCTCCTGCCTGTTCTGTTTCAGGCTGTACCGATAGCAATGTCACAGCTCCTGAGCGCCGAGGAGAGCGAACAGATGTAGCTGTTGTCGCTTCCCGGCGAGCTGGTGGCACGGCCTGTCTCACTTTATTCCTAGAAATGGCTCGTGTGGGATTGCTGTGGAATGGTTTAGAGTAAAAAGGGACACGGAGGGAGCAGGGATGCTCCCACGGGGCAGGTCCGAGTGGAGGTGGGTGACTGGCCTGTATCTGGCAGGGAAGAACTGGACCTGCCACCCCTGGGGCCGTGGGTGCCAAGAGTAATCTCTTTTTCTGATGGGTGGTGTGTAATCGATCAGATGGGGAGCAGGGAGTGAGGTGGCAAAGGACCAGTGGGTCCTGAGTCCTGTAGGGAATAGATAGGCAGCTCTCAGTTCCTCCCCAGCAAGAATTCAGGGCTCTGAAGGGTTCGGTAGAGATCACCTAAAATATTCCTTCTCTCAGTGAGCACCAGGGGATTTGGATTCGGTCTGCACATAGGCAGAGCATGGGTGTTAGATGAGACCCCCCCCCCCAAGCACTGCCCATGAAGACTGTGTTTCCTTCACAGTACGGTTCATGGTCGGCATAAGCCTACACTGCATTTTAAAGGGGTGATCTCATTTTCTCCTCCGTCTCTCAGCTAGTCCCTCCCGTCTTGCTTAAGCCTAGCCAAAATCTAGTCATGGAATGGGCCACATGGCTGAAGAAATGCTGTTTGTACACAGAGTGAGCTGAGAGGTAAAAGTGGTGGCAACCCGGCCTCACGTCCGCTTAAGCTGAATGTGAAACTGTACCCTTGACTGGCATCATCTGCTGCCCATGTTTAACTCTGTATGAAGCATCCTGATGTCTCACAGCGCCCAGCGGAAATCTTTGCCGTTTTACTGACCTCGGGATTCCCGATGCAGCGGACAAGCTCAGTCAGGTTAGCAGAAAAGCTGAAGGTACAGCAAAACACTAATTTCTACCTTTAGCTATTAGCAGCAGAGGAAGAAATAATTGTTCTGATTCCTTTCCACAAAAGACAAGAGTGGACAAAATACTAGGTTCCTTCCACTATTAAATCTATTGTCTTCCCAAACCTACTCTTATCACAACTTACTGTGCTTTCAGAGGAGGAGATTCAGTGCTACGTGCCGTCTTTAGGGTAAGGATTTTTGTGTTTATCTGCACGCTCACTGCCAAGGCAGATAAGAGACTTTATTCTCTGCATTATCACTATTTTTCTCCTTCCCAGTAGCCAGTCTGACTTTTAAAAGAGAGGTAAATATTTGAGCTTGTTTTGCAGACCTGAAGTGAGGCTCTGGCTTTTTTTTATACTTATTTATATCCACTAAAATAATCAGCTTTTTCAGCTTCTTGGGCTAAAAACTTCCTTTTTTTCTAATACTCGCTTGCTCTGTTCATTATTCCGTGCTAGACTTTTCCCACCCCTGATTGCATGTTATCACCTTCAATGGAACAGCTGTGTCATTGCTAAAGGGTGTTAATCTTCCCCTATCTAACACCTTATTGACAGCTAGAGTCAGGGAGGCCCCCAGTCTTTTCTGACTTGGGTGACTTCTCAAAACATTTCTTTTTTAGCTTCCTTTTCATTTCATACCAATCCCACCGTAGTCGGACCTCCAGGTCAGAGGTAGCCACAGCCTAGCACAGCCCCTCCTTGGCTGCAGCCGCCAGGTTTGAAATGTTCTGCCTATATCAGTTCTGGCGATTATAACCAGGAGAATATTTCCTAACAATGTCAAGGGACAATAAGCCACAGCTAATCAATAAGCACAATACCTACAGCACACCAGAGCCCAGAATAGAAACTGCTCTGGCAGGTGGGACAGCTGGCTTGAATTTTTATTTAGTGGTTGTGAAAGGCACCATGGCTTTCAGCGAGACAAGAGCAGCACTGACAGTGACAGATCCCCCATTACATTGTGCCACTGAACAGAACGAGCCACTTCAGCAGATACAGTTCATTTTTCCTGAGAGTTCTGTAACGGGTTGGAATTAGTCTAGAATTTCATTTTTCTGAAGTCCCTTTGCCTGCCAGCGTTCTGGACTGTCCTGCAGTGTCCAAGGTCACCTTGACTTTTTGGAGGTCTGGAGAGTTTCCCTGACTCTAGAAAGATCCAGGGCAAATTTGTGTGCTGAGCTAATTGCCTGCACAGATCTGCCTTAAAACAGCCAGCAGAGCAGTGGGGACCCCGGTCGGGATTTCTGGCATCCCTCATGAATGCTGGGTCCAAGGAGATCTTTTCCAGAGACAGCCTGTTGTACACTGGAGAGGCAATAGGAAGCACTGTTCTTTTTTAGTCTTCATGCTCCGTAACTGTTAAATAAATGCAGATATTCAGATTTATCCCACCTGTGTTCAAACACAGCCCTCAGGTGCTGAAGTTGGCAACAAATTGCCTTTTCCTCAATGGAAAGAGACTGAAACCACTGAGCCCACCTAAGGCTGGTGTTGCTTTGTAGCGGTCTCCCCATGGGTGATACAAGAAACCTCGCGCAGTGGTTCCTAACAGGAGACATTAAGCAGTTAATCCACACCAGTTGTCCCAGCCTTCTCTCGGAGTCACTGTAGCAGAGTGGCGGCCGCCAGAAGTGGGACCTAACAGCCCACTGCTGATACAAGCTTAATTTCTCACCGAGCCTAAGCATTTCTGACAGTGGAAAGCATTTACCAGCGGACTGCTGAGCAGATCAAGATGGATACAGTTCTCTTGTCTTTTGGATTAGGAGGTAGGTCCAGAAAAAGGAGACAAATGGGGTCATAAAAGAAATGTAACATTTATTTTATAAAGCAATTTACTCATCCTACCTCTCCAGTACTTCAAAAGGCAGCTGAGTGCGACATAGGGGCTTCAGTACGAAACTGAGAACTGGGAGCGTAGGGGTTTTTGCAGGACTTGAACTGACGATCTGATTTTACTCCCAGTGTAATTGGAGTTATCTAATTGACTATGATTATTAAATTTATTAGACCGGTCAAAACTGGGGCAATACTAATAGGCAATCTGTGCCCAGAACGGCTTTACCTAACAGCCAATGTAAAAGTACTCACTTGGTAAGTTATATCCTAATTTGAAGATACATGTGCTGGCTATGACTGCCAATTGACTTCAAACTTGACCCTCACAAATACTGTATTCCCCTTCAGATACACCTTCTGTGGAGTTGCAGTTCCAAATATCCTGCTGCATGTCCAAAGCCATCAGCAGATTTCTTTTGGGCATGAACTGGGGCAGTGACGTTTTCAGAGGGGCTTGGCCAGATGTAGCTCTTAACAGAACTAGGCCAACGCAGAGCATCGTTAATGAAAGAAACACAGACCCCCAGGGAAAATACGAACATCAGGTTATTTGGCCACCGGCTGATTCCTTATCAATAAGTGATGGAGCGGAAGGCAAAGTTGTATTAACACGTGCCGAGAGGCCACTGTCACTTGGCCAGGCACCGCACTTGGGATAATAACCTGGTCTCAATATTCTGGAGCCCACATCAAAGCGGAACACGCTGGATACCCTTTTTTTTTTTCTTTTTTTTTTTCTTTAGTTTTGCTTTTCACACTACACATGAATAACCTGCTCAACTAAAGAGCCTCAGCTGACTCCCACCCCGTGAGCCCCGGGGCGCTGAGCTGGCTGGCCAGGACATCTGCAGGGCCAGGGCTTCAGTCAAGTCATTGCTTGATGGCTGGGTGCGCTTGCCCTGCAATAGTTTGATACGGTCACAAATTACAAATGATTCTTTTTCCCGTCTCATGCGAAGAAAAACCATCAAAAACTGGCTGAATATTTGATCTAACATAAAAATGAAAGAAAAATGCACTCAGCCTAGTAATAAGTTTGCTTCAGGATGTCGGCTTTGTTTGCTCTAACCAAACTCTGTGCCCGGAGCTCCCAGCCAGACAGCTAAGAGAAGTCTGAATATTATTTAAAGGATTGGTAAGGTCACGGTGGCCTGAGCCTCTCGGGTGTGAATTAATCTCCTTGGCAGAGCAGCCTGCTCCGGCTCAGCCGCTTGTGCTCGCCGGTCCATTCGTGTAGAGCATTGCCATCCAGTGGCTGCTCACATTCATCACAAAGCCGATGGCTCCTTCCTGAGGGACATTACCCGAGCCGAAATGTTTCCTCTCGCGTTCCCAGTTAAGGTATTTCTCAGCTATTAAAAGATTGTAACAGTGGCCAGCTTGATTGCTTCCAGCTCCTTTGCCTTTTGGCATGTAAAACCCAGGTATGTTTTAAGTAGCAGCTACTTGAAAATGTTTAATAGACAATTTGGGGGAAATAATATTTTACGTGTGCAGTCCAGGTACAAGAATTTATCGTCAGGCCTGGATTTTGGTGAGGGGAGTGGTTATACAGGGTCACATGGAAAATTATGCTGATTTTTGACAAAAATGCAGTCTGTGAATGAAAGTTTCTCTGTCCAAAGCCCAGGAGATACTGAGGTCTCTCAGTGGGACATTTTTCCTTGGGGATGATACCCAAGGGAAAGGACAAACAACGGCTGACCTTTCTCCATCAATGTCACATTTTAAAAAGCCCCAGTACTGCCGGCTACTCAAGGGCTGGACATTTTGGGGGGAGGGGGGGGCTTAAACCTGCCTGGCTGCATCCCCTCTCTTGCCTTCTCCCAAAGACCCACCATTGCCCGGTGGCACAGGCCAACATCCCGTAATGACTAAATTAGGATGTCAACCCTTTTTTTTGCCTGTTGCACTCCTCAAGTCAGATGTAATTGCACGTGTAATTGCCCGGCCACGGATGTGGCTGATTTATCATACTGAACACCGTAACCCCGTCAGACATGGCCCGTCCCAGATGCATTGAAGCGGAGGCTCTGGCCATACTGAAGGGTGCAAGCCAAGTCTCGCCGAGGAGCAGCCCTTTGCAGCCCAGCAGACATCCCCGGTGGGACCGACCCTCCTTTACA
>NW_009625003.1:18449-25753 GCF_000690535.1 Cariama cristata | reverse complement strand
ATGTTTCGGCGCGCTGCCGGTCCTGCTCTGCCGTACAAATTTCAATCAGGCGCGACAAAGCCCACCGGGTGCTGCTGACAACAGGTGTCTCATTAAACATCTCTCAACCTTACAGGCATTCGCATTGACAAGATCCAAACTCACACTCAATCACAGCTTAATCACAGCCAAACTCTATTAACAAGTCATACTAATTACCAACTTCTAACAATTTCTCAGGTTCAGAGGCAAAATATCCTTTCTTTATAGATGAAAACAGACTTGTGATACTCCAGCTCTGGCCATAATTAGGTGCTTTTAAACAAAACAAAACTAAAATAAAAATCCAGACGGATCCCTTTGTGGTAACGGTCCTGAAAGTACAGTTCCACAACGAGATGTTTTGTTTGTTTTAATTTTGTATCTGCTATGTTGCCCACAAGGGTCCAATTAGCTTGTTACAGATGCTTGTATCAGTTTTATCCACTTGTCTTTTTTTTTAATTTTTTTTTTTTTTAAAAAGGGGTAACTTGTAGCACAGATTGCTGGCCTGCAGGCATCCAGAGATCAACAACCAGCTTTCTGTGATACCAAGCCCCCTGTGAAACAGGCAGTCCTTACCCACAGCATTCATAATGCAAAGGGTAAAACGAACAGAGGGGAGGGAGGAGCTTGCACTGGATTTTGGATTATTGTGGAGTAACCTGGTGTGTTCAAAAGTGGCCTGAAGATGGCAATTCTGCCATGGCTAAGAATAAATCTGACAAACTTTGGTTGCTACACCTTGGAAATTAAAATGCAGGTTTTATTTTTAATAGTGTGAAGCGCTGCCTTGCAACAAAACAGAAGGCTCTTAAGACACGGCTTTGAATTGTACATGTCACTATTTATTCTTGCCCCTGGTATGTTCAGCACACGTGTAATTCCGTGTTAACCTGGACGCTTTCCTCCATTGTGTGACCATATTGAGTGCCCGAGCACTTGAGAACTGACTTGTGCAGTCGATACGCTTACAAAAGGGTACATAGAAATAACATGAAGAATCGGACTTGAACTGACAGTGGGGGTATCGCAGCTAGGGCTAGTGCCTCATCCTTAACTCATGCTGCTGCTGGAGAGGGAAAAAAACCCACACAACAGACTGAGTTAAGGACTAACATAAGATTTCCTAGCATTTTCGGAGCAGTGTGGTCCAAGGGAGAAAGCCTCCTCTGAGTACCTGCATTGCAAAATCCAGGAACTAGTTGTTTACCTGTTCTTGGGTTTAGTTGCTGTTTGTTTTTCCTCTCCTTAATTTTAAAAGGAAATCAACATTTCTCCTGCAAGATTATAATGATGCAGCTCAGCAGAGACTCACCAACTCGAGGCTTAGTATCAGCAATTATTTTTACCTCCGGCACAGGCAGTTTTGTTTCTTCAGCAAGGTGCGGCAGGATGAACTTCAGGATACCTGAAGCTCCTGCGAGAAGGCTGCCTTTCCTGGCGTGGGTTGATGTGATGTGGGATTCCCAGTTCATCTTGCTGTGAGGGTCATTATGTGATGTGGCAGCTCTGTGGAGCTGCAGGCATCCGAAAGCAGCTGCAGGGAGGACCAGGGTGGCACTCAGCTATGGAGAAGAGTGGGGCAAACCCACCCACCTTCACTTCCCCTGGTGCAGCCCCACAGGCTCTGTCCTTTGCCTGCTCTGCCGGAGACCAGCTACGACCCCAGTGTGATGAAGAGTGACACAATGGCTTAATGGTATGGTCTGCTTGGCATTAAATCTGGCAAGGGATGTCAAAGACAACAAGAAGGGCCTCTACAAATACATCAGCAGAAAAAGGAAGGCTAGGGAGAACGTGGGCCGGCTGTTGAATGAGGTGGGTGCCCTGGTGACAGAGAATACAGAGAAGGCACAGATACTGAACAGCTTCTTTGCTTCAGTCTTTACTGATAAGGCAGGCCCTCGAGAATCCTAGACCCTGGAGGCAAGAGAGGAAGCCTGGAGAAAGGACGACTTTCCCTTGGTCAAGGAGGATTGGGTTAGAGATCATTTAGGTAAACAGAGCACCCACAAATCCATGGGCCCCAACAGGATGCACTCACAGGTGCTGAGGGAGCTGGCAGATCTTATTGCTGAGCCACTCTCCATCATTTTTGAAAAGTCACGGAGAACAGCAGAGGTGCCTGAGTATTGGAGGACAGCCAACATCACTCCAGTCTTCAAAGAGAGCAAGAAGGAGGCCCTAGGAAACTACAGACCAGTCAGCCTCACCTCCATCCCTGGAAAAGTGATGGAGCAGCTCATTCTGGATGTCATCTCTAAGTATGTGGAGGAAAAGAAGGTTATCCTGAGTAGGAAAAGTCACGGAGAACAGCAGAGGTGCCTGAGTATTGGAGGACAGCCAACATCACTCCAGTCTTCAAAGAGAGCAAGAAGGAGGCCCTAGGAAACTACAGACCAGTCAGCCTCACCTCCATCCCTGGAAAAGTGATGGAGCAGCTCATTCTGGATGTCATCTCTAAGTATGTGGAGGAAAAGAAGGTTATCCTGAGTAGTCAACATGGATTCACCAAGGCGAAGTCATGCTTGACCAATCTGATAGCCTTCTATGATGGCACAACTGGCTGGGTAGATGAGGGGAGAGCGGTGGATGTTGTCTACCTTGACTTCAGCAAGGCTTTTGACACTGTCTCCCATAACATCCTCATAGGTAAGCTCAGGAAGTGCAGGCTAGATGAGCGGACAGTGAGGCGGATTGAGAACTGGCTGAATGGCAGAGCTCAGAGGGTTGTGATCAGCGGTGCAGAGTCCAGTTGGAGGCCTGTAGCTGGTGGTGTTCCCCAGGGATCAGTATTGGGACCAGTCTTGTTTAACTTACTCATCAATGACCTGGATGAAGGGATGGAGTGTACCCCCAGGAAGTTTGCTGCTGATACCAAACTGGGAGGAGTGGCTGATACATCCGAAGGCTGTGCTGCCATTCAGTGAGACCTGGACAGGCTGGAGAGTTGGGCAGAGAGGAACCTGATGAAGTTCAACAAGGGCAAGCGTAGGGTCCTGCTGGGGACTGATGTGCTGGAGAGCAGCTTGGTGGAGAAGGACCTGGGTGTCATGGGGGACAACAAGTTGTCCATGAGCCAGCAATGTGCCCTCATGGCCAAGAAGGCCAATGGTATCTTGGGGTGTATGAGGAAAAGTGTGACCAGCAGGTCGAGGGAGGTTCTCCTCCCCCTCTCCCCTGGTGAGGCCACATCTGGAGTGCTGTGTCCAGTTCTGGGCTCCCCAGTTCAAGAGAGACAAGGAACTACTGGAGAGAGTCCACTGGAGGGCAACGACGATGAGGGGACTGGAGCATCTCCCTGATAAGGAAAGGCTGAGGGAACTGGGTGTGTTCAACCTGGAGAAGACTGAGAGGGGATCTCATCACTGCTTATAAATCCCTTGGGGATGGATGTCAAGAGGATGGGGCCAGACTCTTTTCAGCGGTGCCCAGCGACAGGTTAAGGGACAACAGGCACAAACTGAAACTCAGGAAGTTCCATCTGAATATGAGGAAAAACTTCTGTACTTTGAGGGTGGCAGAGCACTGGAACAGGCTGCCCAGAGACGTTGTGGAGTCTCCTTCTCTGGAGATACTCAAAACCCACCTGGACGTGTTCCTGTGCAACTTGCTGTAGGTGACCCTGCATTGGCAGGGCAGTTGGAACAGATGATCACCAGAGGTCCCATCCAACCTTGACCATTCTGTGATTCTGTGGTTCTGTAATGAAAAACATAGAGAATTGGTCCAAAAATTATTGTTACTTGGCAAGAGGAGAAGGTTTGGGTTTAAGGTTTGGTGTTGAAGGCTTTGTCTTGCACGGGTACAACCCTCTTGTCCTGACACTGCCATCCTCCTCTGTCCCAAGGCTGACTGGGTACAATGAAGTGATGGCCTGCCAAAGGATGGAGCACAGGAGACCGTGGATCAGCCCTTACAAAGTATAATAGAAAGCAAAGCCTTTTCTGCTGCTTTCAGGCTGAAGACTGGATCAGGCCAGTATTCCCCTGCTTGTCCGCCTCCCACATGAGCTGGCTTCCCAAATGTGGTTCAGCAAAGAGATGTACCAGAAAGGGACAGGATACAATTCAGTAAAGCTGCAGGTGAGTAACAGGGAAATCCTGGTGAGGCTACAGATGGGTGCCTCTACCTGATAGCATAGCAAGCCTTTTATCATTATTGCTGCAGCAGCAATGGTGCTGCAAAAGGTGGCACCGCTAATGTAGGCACTCTTGTTTCTACCACCTTGAGTAGATGTGCTTGGAGTGGCCATGCTGCTGTTGAGAAGTGGCATCTCTCATGCCAGTGAACGTGATTTTCTGAGGCATTGGAACAAGGAGAAGTAGAGGGGTTTTTTTTTGGTTTGTTCTTTTTTTTTTTTTTGTGAGAATGCTTGTTTTCAGTGTAAGGTCTGTTCTTGCTTGAGTAGCAGGAGGAAAAAAAGAAAGGTCTGTGTTCAGAGCCGTAGTAAGGCAGGACAGGAGATGAGATATCCATGTGCAATGGAATAACCATGAGAGCATTTATGCACTGTTTCATCAGGGCAAAAATGGGAGATTTTTGTCTAGCCATAGTCTCATTCCTCTTCATAAGAGGCTGTTTCAGACCAGAGCAGAGTACCCTTTTCCCTAGCTTTTGCCAGATGAAATTTGGAAGAAGAGGCCCACAGGTGCTGACACAGGCTCCAGAGGTTCGTTCTGGTTCCCATGTTCCTTCAGCTACAAGCCCAGGGCCAAAGTGATGCAGCTCCTTTTGGGGAGTATGGTGTGCATGATCAGCAGCAACCCTTCCTTGTTCTGAGCTTTTCTCTGGCATATGAATTTCTTTCTTCTTCATGGATTTTTACTATTCCTGAAGTTAAAAAAAAAAATAATAATTAAAACAATTGGACCTTTACTATTTTGTGGAGCCGTCGCTTCTGATCAGAAACTGAAATCCCGCTTCGTGCTACTCCACTGTGGAAATCTGTCAGGTAAATAGAAATCACCTCGTAAAAGCCCTTAAACAGCTCTGGTTTATATTTTAATTGAGGAACAGAACATTTTAAGCACTTTTATTGGGTGGCGCCTGCTGAATGACAGATGTCCATGGCGGAGTAATGCTGAGCACACTTTCATAAAACAGAGCAATTCCTTGCTTAAAACATTTACAATTAAAGGCTTGATTGAATAACAATGAGTTCTGTGCATGGAGCTCATTTCTGCACTTGTTTGTGCACCTGAATCAGGCTGTGATCATTCGGTAGGTTGGATACGAGGTGCCAGTTGCTTTGTTCAATGACCAAATAGTGCTCACGGGCACAGCTGGAAATGTGCCTTTGATTTTTCACTGAGATAGAGATAAGGTACAATACGCTGTGCTGTTAGGCTTGCTAACACCCTCGTTTCAGCTGAGAGGCTGGTTTTGTGGTGTGTTTTTTTTTTAAACTACATGTTAGTAACTCTCCCAATTTGTCAAGAGCCAGAGATTTTAAAATGAACACTAATCCTTAGCAGCTGAGAAATTCTTAACTAGCTTCTGCTTTATTTTTCTATCTAGATCCTGTGACCTCTATTACTGTAATACCCAAGAACATCACCTCTGTTCATTCACTGATCCTCACAATATCTGAAGGAAGTCAGGCTGGCATTGATATTATTTTCTCCTGTTATACATGGGGAACTGAGGCACAGAGAGGTCAACTGACTCGCCCAAAGGTGTTCTTCAAAAAAGGGTCCCAGTGCTGTACGTACATGATCAGTCTTTGGATGGTATTTAAAATTTAGCCTTGTGAATGTAGAAACAGGCTTAAAGACAACACAAAACACCCAGCAGCAAACCAGATGATATGACACAAACCGCAACCTTTTGCTCAAGCCAACTAAGACTCAAGTGAGAAAGGATTTTGACTTTCATCCCTACTGAACTGAAAAAGACCGTGTTAAAACTGACATCATTACAAATTCGTGAAGGCACAGAAAATCCTAACAGTGAGAACCTGAACTTTGGAAAAACATCCTCACTTTTTTCAAAAAAAAAGATGAATCCACAAAGTAGATCTTGCCACAGCAGAAGAAACGTGTACCATGGGAACAGCAGAGGCAAAATGTGTCATGGGAAAATCTTGACGGATTCAGCCAAGGACGAGAATGTGCAAATTGATGCAAAATTAAATGCAATTGAACAAGGTAACACATATCCCAGCAATGAAGAAAACTCACAGCATACTCACAAAAAAGATGGAGTTTAAATCCAAGGGGGGTCTGACGATGTCTAAGCAGTCCCCAGTGACTACATTTTGGCAGGAATATGAAGGTTTCCCAAAAACCTTCAGGTCAGGAAGATACTGAAGAATGAAACAAGGAGTAACTGAAGTGCAAGGGTCAGTTACAGAACTACATGGAAGATGTGTAACCCAGCCCTTCTACATAACAAAGCAGGTACTAAGTAGTAATATAGTTTGTCTGCTACTGAAAAGTCACCCTGTAGTGCGCTTCTGGGATACTGTATTTTTTTCTCTTCCTGGCCTGCTTTGCTGGCAGTGATTTTCAAGAGTTGCTGGTTTCCAACTCCAAAGTAGCTTAATTTCTGTTCCAGGGGAAACAAAACTCTAAACTAGCCTTATTTGTAAAATCTTGGAAGGTGTGGGAATATCCTCTGGTTGTAAGGAAAGGGAGTGCAATTCAGAGCCCGGTACAAATATGTAAAGGGGTTCAATATTTAATTAAACATAATCTTCCTTATGGCGTGAGTGACGGAGCTCCTTCAGGCTGAACATCCTTGATTTTTATTGCACTGTTCTCCAATAAGTGACAACACAAAACCTTTTGCAGAGCCATGCTGGCCCATCACCTGCTTTCACCATGGCAGCACTAGCTGCCCTGCCATCGACAAGAGGACATTTTGGGAGCTAGTAACTTTCTACTTTTACATGACAAATCCAGCTCTCTGGGTTGTCAGATTGCTCCGACACGTCTCTCCGGCGCCAGGAAACTACCGACGCCGTCCCCATGCTGCTGGGGTGAGGAACCCACGGCGCTGCGCCAGCTGCACAACAGCACAGGCTGCCCCGCTTCGCCCTTAGAAGCAAACAGACATTTCCAGCTACTTATAAAAACAGCATGGGGGGGGGTGTGTGGAAATAATGTTTTGGAGCTGTTATTCTCTACAGAAAACAGGTGGTCTGATCCTGCACCCACAGCAGACCTCAGCACGAGTAAAGGAGTTAGGCTAGATGTGTGTGCTGATGGAAGCGCTGAGGATCTCACTTGCAGACCTGCCTTTGCAAAGGGTCAAGACAATCTCACATAGGGCACAACTCT
>NW_009625003.1:1193-18298 GCF_000690535.1 Cariama cristata | reverse complement strand
AATACCGAGGTCTGCAGCTGCCTGGCCCAATTTTGTTTTTACATATTTAAGGTGACTTCTACCAACACACAGTTTTATTTCACAAACATCTTCCTTTTGTTGTTACCCATTTATAGCTGCTACCTACTCAACAATAATAAATAATAAGAAAAAGAAATAATCTTTTTAGTAGAAAATAGATAATTACTAAGCAGGATGTATACTGCTCTGAAAAGCTACCGGGGCTTTCTAACGATAAAACTAGTCCCCACATGCTCCTTATTCAGTGGGATATGTTCTTTCGGCCTTGACAGTGGGCTGGGAGGTGTCCTCTGCCATCTTGACACAACGGCCTCGGCTGGGGCGGGCAGCAGCATTCCTCGGAGGTGCCCCACTGACTGCAGTGAGGGTTTTCACGAAATTGCAGCCAGGGCTTGAGTCAAAGCACAGCAGTGTCAAAGTGAATCTTCCCGGGGATGCTGGGATGTGAAGTGCTCCTCGGTTTCTTCAACGATGACAAAATGAGTCCTTGTGCCGTATTCCCCAGGCTTTCTCCTAGCCGTCTACCAGTTACACCCTTCTGTCCCGCCTGCAATTAGCACTTACAGTGTTGCAAAGGGAGATGAGATTCGCTCTCCGCCATCCTCCTTCAGAAATCTCTCACACCTTCCCCGCAGGGTGGGACCATGCGCTGTGGGTTAGGAAATATTCTCGTAGTGGAATTACATTTGCAGCAATCCTACCCCCCGCCTCCTGTTTTCTTCTGACTATTAGGCTCTGCTGCTCACTGTGGTGTAGAAGCACGTGAACACAAATGCTCCGAGACAGCATTTGGTTCAGCACAGCCCCAAATCTCCGTGACTCTGTTCACTCCCCCTGGAATTGCATATGCACAAATTGTGCCCAGTACGTTTCATACAGGGTAACTGGAGCTGGATAAATGCCTGCAATTTTGGTAGAAGAGTGGGGTGAGGAGAGAAGTGGGAGTATATGACTGTTGACCTTAATTAGAGGAGATAAAAATGTCGAAACATGATTCCTAAGAAAACCAAGGAAGGCCTCTATTGTCGAGTGTTTCCACATGGATGCCACTGAGAAGAGGTCAAGTGCTTTCTATATACTTTAAGTAAACAGCAGATTGTGAGTTCACAGTCTGGACTGGATTTGAGCAGCCTCTGTGTTCTGCAAGATCATAATTGAGTCTTATGTACTTAAGATTTGATATCCACCGACATTATTACTTGAGAGTTGCCAGGAAATACAGCAGCGATTAAGGGTTATAAAGTTTGCTAGTAAAACTGTGCCTAATGTCATATATGGCTAATCCCATGCTAGAATTGTCTTGGGCTCCTACTCTAAAAGAGCAGCAATGATGGACTCTTAAAAAAAAAGAGTCTCTGCTGTTGGTGGCTTTCTATGATAAAGACATGTCTCCTCACCTCTTCATTGTTATGTAAAAAATGCACATAGCTTGCAAAATTAAATGTGCTAAATGAGAAATGGGTTATATGTCAGGAATAGAGTGCTCCAAATAAGGTATTTACATGCTACTGTGAAGCATATCAAGTGGACTTAAAATGTTAGGCATAAAATTCTTCTGTTCGTCTTTGCAGCTACCCAGACTGAAGATTAAGAAGAGTGACTACGGTGGGTTTGTTCCAAAACCAGCTCCATTTCCCTACCTGGAAGTGGGATGACGGTGAAATCAGAAATGACAGCCTTATTTCATATCTGCAGATTCAGCTCTAGTGTCATTGCCTGCAACTACAGTATTATGAGGTAGCAGCGTTCATCTCTGGTGCTCAGCATCTTCCATGGCCTGGAGAGACCATGCCCTTATTAAAGGTCTTGTTTGCAGACAGGGAAACTGAGTCAAAGAGCAATGATCCAAGTCCACAGAAATCCATGGCAGACCATCCAGAGCCCCCAGCTAGACCCAGCAGACCTAATAACTTCTCCAGCTATTACAAGCAGGAAGAAAGGGCAGGAGTGCTCTTAGGGGCATAACTGGAAACAGATGAATCACTGGAAATCTTCCTGTCCATTCAGTGGGCTTCAACGTGAGGATTTGAAATAGTCAGGACCCAAATTATTTAAGGTGTATTGCTGGGAGGAGGGAATGAGGCATGGAACTTGGGAAGCTCAGTCCCAAAGACTCCTCTTGGAAGCCAAGCTGTAAAGCTTTATATGCACCTGAAGCAAAAAAAAATCCCTCTTTCCCTCTTTCCCTGTCTGCATCTGCCTGTGAAAAGGAAGAAGAAAGGGCAGCTGATTTGTGAATGCTTTCTTGTTAGAACTGTGGATTTGAAATCTCTGTCCTTTATTAAAGTGGGGAATGCAATTGCACAAGTCATTATTACTGATAAACCAAAGTAGTGATGGAGCCAAATGAAAATCTCCTGCCACTACGATCGCATTCTGGAAAAGAGACAGACCTGGGAGCCCTCCAGCCTATTTGCATTTCTTTTTTTTATGAAATACGTGTCTGAATTGCTAGGTCTCCAAACCTTGCGTGTACTCAGAGTATGTGATGTCTATAGGTACAGATCAAGAGACACAGACTTTACCTACACAGACGGCAAAAAGCAGCTCACAGTTCCTTTAACATGTGACCAGTCCCACTTATGGCTTCTTCCACATGACATCAGTATGCGATGGAGGATCTCACTTTTTTTCCGCCAGAGGCAAATGAATACATTATCCAGCAGTGAGGCGTGGGGCAAGCGGATGCGTAACTCTGGGGTGATTTGGATTCCACACTCGCACAGGGGTGTGAGCCAACCTCAGAAGTCATTTTCACTGATGCTGACACATAAGGCATCCCTCAGAGACCTGTCTATCAAACTGCAACATGCTATGCAGAAAAATTAGATTACTCATGCTACAATAAAGAAGGAGAGGATGTCAATGATGAAAAAAAAAGGACTTCAAAATATAACAGCTATTTATTAAATGAATAAAAATCCTGACAACAGGAAAGTATCCTAGAGATTTATTTATTTATTTATTTTACCTCTTGCAACCCATTTCAAGGAGAGCTAGTTGGAAAAACCCTATTAATTCAGAGACTGCCTCTGGAAAAACCACCACTTCATCATGATTGTCACATCACTGTACTTGTGAAATATCATCTTAAATACTCATTACAATTTTGCTGCTGGTCTTGCTGCAGTCAGCAGCAGGATTTCCTTTGGCTTTGGTAAGAGCAGGATTGGGCCCTCTCTCTCTCTCTCAATTGCGAATGGATTGTTCACGTGTCAGCTCAGTAACTAGGCAAAGTTCACCATGCTCGGTTCAAAGTACGCAAGATGAGGCTCAGGGCATTTCACTCACAGTATTTGCTGAGTTCCTCAGGTCTACAAAAGTGTTAAAGTGGTTTAATACAAAATCCATAAGACAAACATTATGCAGCTATGTGTGAACCCCTGTCCAATAAAATCTATTTCTTTGGGAAAAAAAATACAAAGTAGTAAAACATACTTAGTAAAGAAAAGAAAAGGCTATGTGAAGCTTAGTAAAATCCTATAAACCAGAATGCTGAACAGCTTCAGGAAGGGTGATTTAAAATAAATCTGCAGAACACACACACACACAGAGGCACACACAAAATCCATGGCTGGAAATGGACCTGGACAAGTGCTGAGGTTAGAACATCTCAGACAACACTGCAGGACTGGTTTTACAATACCAGATAATGGAAAGGTTTGACCAAACACGGGGTTTTCTTCTCTAGAAATAACAAACCTGTGCTGGGGCTTCTGCAGTATTTGCTCCTTGTGTTATTCCCCAGGAATGCTACTTGGGAAGGCTAATTGAGATTTTTAACTCCACCTGCCCTGAGACATCTTGTAGTTGTATTACTCGCAGCTGCAAATTCTATTTTACCTATTGTTATAATTTTTTAAGGAGCCAGTTGTTGTGTATTGGCTTGATTTGCGAAGCAGCTCCAGCCATTCCCCCTGGGGTTTACTTTCCTGTCTTGAGTCTCTCTCTCAAATATTTCTTCCCAGAGCTAAGTTTTGGTTCCCATCCAAACCAAAAGAGGAGTACCGTAAGCTCTTCTGTGGTCCTGCATTTTGCACAGCCTCAGAGGACCTCGTGGCCTGCTGACCAGAACAAAGAACAGATGCAAGTTTGCTTTTCCCTGCTCATTCTCCAACGGTGTGACACTGCTACGTGCAGTGGTGTGTTATCAACCCGGCTGCACCCTTTAAGCCTGCCCAGTAGTTTTTTGGGAGTTTGGCTTCTTAATATAGACAAGCAATTTCAACATGACCACACATAGTGAAAGTATGCAGAATTATAGGTCTCTTTAAAATTGTCAGGAGCAAATATGATCAGATCTGGTTCTTGATCTCATTACTGTCTAAAAGATTTGGCTGGCATTTTTAAATGCCATGATTTATGTTCTTCACCTTAACACGGCCCTTGGTAGTGTAAACCCAGTAACTCTATTATACTCCAGGGCAACTCTAGAGAATCTGATTGGAGAATTTTCACAACACTGTGTCTATAAGAAAATATTAGCATGGATTAAGACAAGTTGATAGATTTTAAACCAAGCTATAGAATGAGAACCAGTGAGAATAAATCAAATAACTTTGCCTAACTACAGAAAGTATTTGTAAAGCCCTGTAAGGTTTCCATTTCCTAAAGCCACCTGCCATCTCAAATGCCCCTAATCAGTCACAGATGCTGGATACCAACCTGCTAACCCTATGGCTTTGAGAGTAAATATTGCACTTTGTAAACTCATTCTTGGGTATTTCCTTAGTTTTTCTTAAACTAAACTTTCATCCCTTATTTTCCACTTAAATGTAATGAGTTAAATCAACTCTGACATTTTGCCCTGCTTACCCTTACAGTTCTGTTTAGCTGCTTTCCTACCTACTTCTTGGACAGTCTGAAGACCTCAGTTTTTTTTGTTTTCTTTTTTAATCATTAGGGTATTTTTTTCACTCCACATCTCATGATTGTTGAGCACTCCTATTAAATGCAGAGTTTTGACTATTTCTCTAATCCATTGCCAATGGAAAAATGAATGTTTTTCTGTTCTTATGTTTATCTCTGTGATGAAGATGTACCAAACACTGAGCTTTTCTGAAGTACTGCAGAAACATTTTTTAATACCCCAAAATAATTTCAAAAACCCCACCAAAAAAAGTCTACTTCTGAAGAAATAAGAGTTGTTTTAGAGGCCTCATCCAGCACCCACTGGAATCAAAATAAAGAATTTCACAGATTAGGGAAGGTATCAAAACAGTCCCTGGTGCCAAAGACCATTAGATGCTGTTCAGCTGTATCGGTACTCAAGCAGAACGGGGGGTTTGGCTTGGCTCTGGAAGGAGCCATTATTCCACTTCAGCTTGTGAAGACAGACTGGGAGTGGGAGTTGTAATGGAGGTAGGAAGCAGACTGGATTTTATTAGCCTTCCATCATCTTTAAGAGATCCCTAACCAGATCAGGTTTCAGCCTCTCCCTCCACTCTTGTGTCAACCTTTGGTTCTGTTTTTGCTGGAGGATAAGTTTCATTATATTAATAAGCAGCACAAGTGGTTCCAATTGCGGAAGAACCACTCTGAGCTGTCAGAAATGATCAGAGGAGAAGTTTCAGCCTTTCCATGATCACAGCTTCTTCTTCTGGTGCCTCAACTCAGCACTTCACCAGTGCACTTCACATTTTTAGCAGCCATGACAATAATAAAAGGTACATTTACATTTCAGCAAGGGTAGGTTATTTTAAGGAACTTTATTCTCTGATCATGGTAGTACATCAATGCTTGGAAACCAGATGCTAATGGGAATAATTGGGCTAACATCCAATCTACTGGCTGGGACACTAGATCTAGGAATGCACTTAAATGAAACTAGGCATCTTCAATCTCCTACTTCTGTCAAATTTCAAACACAAAGATCTTTAATTATGCCACTAAACCAGTAAGTTTGCATTTCTTATTACTAATAAAGAGGTAGTGAGAAAAACTCACAACAAAACACTCCAAAAGCTGAGACTGTTGGATCCTTATCTTAAAGAGCGATCCATTAGTACTTACCAGCAATAACACTTAGCATTTGCCTCCCTTACAGCATCCACCCAAAGGAAAGGATTTTAGGTAGACAAAGTAATTAAAGAATCCCTACAAGGGTGGGAATATTACCAGATTAATTTTGCAGATATGAAAATGAAGCACAGAAAGTTTTAAATTCATCTGAGTTCAACAAAGGGGCCAGTAGAGAGGAGATGATCTGACATCCAACCCTGTGTTCCAACCACTAACAGAAGGACAGGCACCCATGGGACAGGCTGACAGCAATCCTCGTGGTGTGCCCACTGAAGCTGCTCGGGCTTTGTGCAGGAGCACGTCTCCTCCAGCATCCCAGCATCCATCCCCCAGGCTGCAGGGCTGGGGTTTGGGTTCACAGATTTACCACGAAATGACTGAGGATCACGCTTCCCCCGACAGGTTCCCCCACCACCCTGGGAGGAACTGAGTGAAGTTTAGTTTTCAAATTGGACTCACCCAGGACTAGTCACTGAAATGTCATCTGTATGATGGAACAAAAAAAAGAGGGGAGAAATGTAAAAGGAAATCTTTGTAGCCAGGACTACCTGACTCTCCCGCAGTAGGAGACACAGGAATACCGTTTCATGTCATGGAGATGTAGTTAAAATGCGGACTGCATATCCTTGTTCTCAGAATTTGAGAGGTGTGGTTTATGCATGTGGACAAGCCATCGTTCCTCCCTTTGATCTATCACTTGATGTAGAGGAAGGCTTTTATGTGTTAGTCCCATATAATGGATAATTTAGTCTGAAACCATTATGAAAAGTATTACACTTTGGGTACATATGCTTCAATTATTCTTGAAAGTACATGGAAATATTTTATGACATTCACATATATCTCAAATAAAACCAAAACCAAACCAAACCAGAATTTTTGTTTACTATCTAAATGAATTTGTTCTCCTGAGGCAAGTTTACATGTATTTTAAAATAATTCTGCCATTTTATGAAATCTTTTTTAAGGTAGAATGTAAACAATATATTTGAGTGTTTAATAGGAAAAATCTCAGAGTCATCATTCATTAAAATTACCAGTGGTACATATTGGTCTTTAGCTGCATGTGTTTATTCCCTTTACAAATAAAACTACTTAACACAAAAAGTAATAAATAGAGTTAAATACTCCTTATTCAAGCACACTTAGAGCTTAACTTTCAAATGAATCCTATCACCCTTTTACAAACAGAGTTAGCCAGAGGAAGGCCTGACAGAGTTACCCATAAAACCATGAACTGCTGATCTGACAGTGAGCAGGGCTGGAGCATCCCCTTCTCCCATAGGAACAGTTTGTACTAGGAGGGCACCGCAAGAAGGGTTTTTTGCAAGAGGAGGGTCAACTTGTTTGTTTTGTTCCTCAAACGTGCTCCCAATGACAGATCTCGGAGATGGCAACAGCTAGACACCAGTCAGAGGTGAATGCTGACGGCAGGGTCACTGACGGCCATCTGCAGGTCACTGCACCTTTGTGCCTCAGTTTTCCTATTTCTAAATTAAGCATCCTCATAGAAGATTCTGTTTTTTCAATCAGGAAAATTATCTTAGCATTTAATTGGTTATCTTCCATTTTCTTCTACTGTATAAAAGGATTGCTGTGGCCCTCACATAGTTAGAAGAAAGGATCAACCCCATTTCACATATCAGAGAAAGTGTTTGGGTGCGAAATGTTGCCCTGTAAGACCCCTGAACTGATTCTCTAAATGGAGGGCTGTTGGCATTGCTAATTGAAATAGTTCAATCAGAGGAAGAAAATGTTTAGCTTGGAGGCATTTTGAGCTTCACAGACAGCAGGGGACACTATAAAGAGACATTGTGTTGGTCATTTCATCCCTGCTCTCATGATTAGCCCACTCACCTTCCATGGCTGTCCTGCAGGAGGTGGGACCCCGGTGGCCCCATGGCTGCGACCAGTGTCTCCCCGAGCAATGTGAGTGGCAATCATGCCCGCAAATCCTGGCTTCCAAAACCTGATCCCCTGAAGAGGACTGGAAGAGCTGAACGAGGCCATCCGCACCAGCCACCCACACCTACCTTACAGCCAAAACCGCATGAGAAGCGTTTGGTTATGCAGCAGGGTTCAACGAAAGCTATTAGCCCCCAGTGTTTCCTGAGGCCTGACTTTATTCGGTGCACTGCACAAGCCAGCCCCTTCCCACACGACATCTGAACTGAGCCTCATCAGCAGTGCCCAGGCTCTGATCGCTGACCCAGCCTTTACTGCAACCCATCTGCCGAACTTACCCAAGATGAAAGGCGTCAAATGACAGGATACAGAGTGCCGAGAGCTGGCAGCAGAGGTTTCTTCTGCAGACATCTTGCTGGTTGTTTTAAGGTCTTCTGCCTCTAAGTGGCACCATGCTGAGTGATTGAACACTTGCTAGAATCTGTTCTACCTTTTATTGTAATGATTTCTTACAGAGCTCCCACTTTCCAAACTCCGAACTTTCAAGAGTACTGCCTGGATGTCAGAGCCCTTTCGTCAGAAACACCAGAGCCTTCTGGAGTGATGGTCCCCAGTACTACAAAATCTCTTTGGAAAGCCACAGCTCTTAAACCATCACTGGGAAAGACTGAACTTGGGTTTTTAGAGAAGGCTGTCACATCCCTGGGATTTGTAATGAGAGGTATTCAAAATACAGCCAGGCTGAGCTTTCGCTGGTGTAAATTGCCAGAGGGTTACACTGAAGCATTCCCGTGCATGACCTGGTTTATGGTTTTGTATTTGCTTAAAGTAATTAGGCCCAGACTGTCTCATATGCAACTTCTGCTCAGAAAGCAGGAAGCAATTTGGGAGGGGGAAAGAGGGTGTCCCAGAATGGATGGGTCTGATCTACACACACACGTGCACACACACACACTTAGTCTGGGAGCCTTGAAACTGCTGAAGCAAACTGCACTCCTCAAACTAGCCATCCAGTACAAGAAATGTTCTTTTTAAACCAGAAGGAAGTAATCTCCTCTCAGTGCCATAATGGACTCATAATGCTAAAATATTCAGATATTCAACCATCTACCATGAAATCTGCCTTTGCTTTACTACTTACGATCCTTGCACATTTTGCCGAGTTCGAGGCTGTTTGCTCTGCTTCAAAATGCAGTAAGGTTTTCCTGTCCCTACATAATAATGCAAAATCCACAGCCCAAACTCCTACAGCTCACAACAACAAGAAGCAAGCTACACAGCCCAGGAAAATTACTGACACTTTAAGAGGTCTAGAAAAAAGTACACCAAGAGGAAAGTTTTTCTGTATTTGAGGGAAGGTTGTCAGGATAGTAATATAGTACAGTGAGTAGTGAAGACTGGGAGATTTATGTGCCAATTCTGTGTATGACTTATTTAGATTAATTGCTCTGTATCAATATGTAAAAATCTAATAAATATAACTCCCTATACAAAGGGTTGCTCCAGTCCCAATGTTACAGTGGACAGTTTTGGCAGAAAGTCAGGATGTGCATTAAAAACACACTTTTTGAGAAGTCCAATAAATAAAAGGTCTGAAATATAGTTTCCTACTGAGAAAGGCATTTTAAATCATTTTGATAAAGAACTTAAATTGGGTCTTAAAAGGAGGGGGAAGCTAGGTCCCTGCAACTAATTATTTATAGGTATTTTGAATATAAGAGTCCAAGAAAGCTGGCCTCCACCGCCCATTCTCTGCCTCAATAAATGGGAAAGCAACCGCTATTCCCCCTCTCCCCCCAACCAAATTAAACATCTGAAGTGTTGGAAAGGGGAGGAGAAAACTAGAATTAAAATGGGGAACAGGTACCCGAACAAGGAACTTCAGAAGACCTGAAAAACACCTGCACATTTTCTACCAAAATAAAAGATGTGAGCTGGGGATAGGTCTTCAGTTCTCCTCCACGTTACTCCAGAAAACTGGGTTGTTAACTCACTGTAATCCCCCGAAGAGGGAATATACTGTTATTTGTTAAACAACAGCAGGAACATTTTTAGAAGTGAATAAACATCTGAATAGCCCTAGTTTTTTGAAAGTCAAAGCAATTTAGAGACTGCACAAGAGTTGAAATTGCTGGGGACTTAAGCTTCTAAGTCACTTAGGTGCTTCTGAATATGTTAGCCTGAAAGCGTAGCTGGCATTTTGCATGTACGCAGCCACCCACGGGCCCTGCCTTAGAGGATTTACAGTTTGGGGACCTGCTACCACTCACAGCAAAACCAGTGGGGTTGAAGAAGTGTTCATGTGGGAGGGTCTGTGGCTCCGCAGCAGTAATCTGCACCTCCCCATACTGGATCTCACACCAAGCACAGCAACTCAGGACCAGTTCAGAAGGCAGGCAGCTCTGCATGGGAAGGCTGAGGAATGAGAGGTTAATGCTCAAAAGCACAGTGTGTGTGCTGGAGAGATTTCTGCTATTGTGGTTGTACCTATCAGGCTTCCTAACGAGGTTACTGAGTTATTAATCTCCAATGGACATCCAGAATTTCCCTCCCCGTTCTCTGTAGATTGCTTCACCTCCTACTCCCTTCTGCCACCAAGCATGGTTGTCTCTCAAGACTGCACAAGGGGCCATTCATTATCCTTGGCTCCATCAGGGGTGCTTCCCTCTGAGCTCAGGTCCATCCCTCTCTTTAAAACTGACCTTCAGACCTTCTTTTTCATCGCAGGGCTCAGTGATGTATAATACAGCAAGGACCACCACGACACTGGCAGATCCAGGAGGCTGCAAACAGGTGACACTCTGCTAAAGAAGGAAAATACATGCCTTAGAAAATTAAGAAAGAGGCCCTTCAGATCTAGGGTTTAACAGAGCAGGTTTGTGCCTACCTTTGGCCTGGCTGTGTGGCTATAACTTCATGTGACTCAAGAGCACACCTTTCATTGACTGGGGCCAGTCACACGCCAAAGTCTTCTAGCGTCCTCCAAGACCCACTTCTATGTCAGATGAGACTATCCAGACTTCCAGACCTCTCTGACAGCTTGCAGTCCTGATGTGTGCACCACCAGAACTTGCAGACATGTCCTCTAAGGTCAGAAATACCAGACATGTCCTCTAAGGTCAGAAATAGCAGAACAGCTCAACCATAGAGCACTAGCACCCAGTTTTTATCTCCAAAGCCAACCCAGAAATATATGGCCAGGTTTTCAAAAGAACTCAACAGCCTGAGGACTTTGTTGAACGTCTGCCTGTAAACACAATGGTGGGAACTACAGGATGCAGCTCTGAAAATCTGGCCCAGGCTGGGAGTACTCAAAAAACTGGCCATGAGCTCCTCTGAAAAGTTTGTCCTTTATGGTCATATGAGAAGGAGAGACAGATAGGCTGATCGCACAAAAAAGGTGCTAGCTGCAATTACAGACAACAGGATTTTGCCCCCAATTCCAAGTGGGTTTCATATTTCTCCTAACCCACCAAAAATAAAAGTTCCTGGACAGTCTGAAAGCCCAAAAATGAAGAAAAAAAAGAAGTGAAAATTTGAATTTAAATTGAAATGTAAGCATTAAAAAAATTACAAAAACATTTGTTGCTGTCATGAAAACTTAAACTCAGGCTTCTGACATTTTAAACTTAATAACCAAAAACACCAGCCATAATGATTTCTCCATCCGATTCAGCATTAATATTCAGACAAATGCCAGGGGCTGTCACTTCCCATATTAAGGCAATCCACATTCGTTTGCATCCAGAACACCTATGGATGTTGTTCTGATGAACAAACTGTAATTTTTTAAACTGAAATGAAAGAAAGGAAAGAAGTAGAAAAAGGCAGCTGAGTGTCTTTTGAAAAACATCAAAATGCATTTTCTTTTAAATGCCTGAAAAAGGATCTGATTATTTAGGGTTTCTTTCCTCTCCACTTCATTATCGTTATGTCGTCAGTGTTGGGTTATCTAATTACTTGGCTAGAGCTGGAAACTTAATTTTAATGCATTAAGGTGTAAGAGGACTAGGTTGTCTGGCTCAGTAGTACTTAAAGAACAGCTGTAAAAAGCAAAGTCAGGAAGACTGCAGCACAAGAGGAAATCCTCAGTAGAATTCAAGTGCTTTACGTCTGTCATAAACACACTTCCAGATCAAATTAAGGGAATTTCTTTTAACTCTATTCACAGTCTCCAAATATTCTGCTCAACAAGCTGCCTAAGATCTTAGTCATTCTAAGAAATTAATCATATTCCCCTTGTCATCTGGCTGTTCTCTGCTGACTGCTAATTCATGGTATATTGATTTTAAGACTCTGTTAACACATTATATTTTCATGTTAAGCCAGGAAACCTTTTCTTGCTGAAATATCATGCCCCATCCTCATTCCTTGCAATATTCAGTTTTGTTCCTCCTCCATTATTTAGAATGATTGATCAACACAATTTAATCAGTTTGAAATGGTTCAGTGAATTGTTCCACGCTGTCATACCACCTACATTTTTCCTACCAGTATTTAACACCACAACATGAGTTCTTCATATTAGACTTGTGTGTTTGCCTATTGATGCAAAATTTTAAAAGACCAAATAATTGCTGGGGTAATACATTAGAGTCCAGCAGAACTGTGTTACAGAGATTTTGGAAATTGACTGCTAATAGAAGTAACTTGTTATCTAGAAAGAATTTAAAACAAAGATCATTAGAACGATATGAGTATTCCTCATCACTGATTTAAAACAGACCAAGACTTTTAAAAATGTCTGTGAAAATTATGCTATTACAGCTGGCGATTAGAATTTATAATGAATGAGATAATAAATATTTTGTTTGCTTCTTTTAAAATGTCATTAATGGTGAGGTCTCTCATTGGACTAGTACAAAATTGCTGTTGGCAAAAATCTAAGTACAAAACACAAAGGCTTCATGTTTCAGATGCTTATAAAACTTAATTCCCCTGAAAAACACTACTAATTTGGGTCTACTTGTATGCTTAAAGATTGTACATAAATATTTTCAGCATGTAGTGAGACCATAACTTTGCTTTTATTTAAACGTTTCTAACAGGCATAAGATCTCTGTCACTTAAAAGTAAAATAGTTTCACTTAACCAGAAGTTATTTAAACATTCAATAGATTTGCAATTCTTTGAGAACTTTTCTGTTTGTGCCAAAATTTTCAAAAACAAGAACGAAAAGTGTTTCATTTCATAAAAATGGGTATAGCAATGTATTTTTTCACTCTATCCAAACTTTAACAAATTATTCTGCAGAAAGTATTTCAGTGGGTTTTTTTGACTTGCAGACATTCAGTCTATCAGGTGCTTGTTGCAAATACAGTGCAGGCAACGTATGACTTTTATTTCTGAGTTACATTTTTCTTAGAGGAAATACATTCATAAAACTTACCTTTTATGTATAGATGAACATTTTAAATATGAAGTTTCTTAGTAGCAAAAAAAACAGAGTAGGAGCCAAAACTCTACTGATCAGTAAATTACTGAAACAAGCACAAAACTATTTAAGACTAAAAGAACCACAAGAAAGGATGAAGTCATTAGCACACAAATAAAAGTGTAATTTAAATTTAAATGTATAGTTAAACAGTATATGCATATACACATGTTTTAAAAACTTATCATATGGTAAATATATATGCTTAACCCACTCTGGTGGGGAAGAAACAACATAAAAATGTAAATGCATAACTTGTTATGTGTGGTACGAGACATATGAAAGGCAGGTTTGAGTCCAGGAATGATGAAATGTCACATATGTCTGGGACTTAAATGAAGTTGTAGCAGAGCTCCCACAGAATTATAGATTTGGGGCGATTCTTTTTCATATCTCAGGAAACTACACACTGGATGCAAAATCTGCTAACATGGATACATGATGTATATAAAAGAAAAAAATAACAGTCATAATTTACCACTAATATGTAAAATCAAGCGATATCCAACATGAAGATTGAGGAAGCTGAGAAAATGAACCTACTTATATAGTCTGCTATGTAAGTAACACAAAATACATAAAAACTCTAATTTAGTTTTTACCCAGTAATGTAAATGGTAACATAAACCTACTATTAAGAGTAGTTGACTCAACAATTTTGGCTGAGAAATACGCTGATGGGTAACTCACCCTTACTGTTAAGCTGTAGTTTATTAAACATTTCGTACCTGAGACGTGAATAGAGTGGAGGATGAAATTAGAGGATCACTTCACTGCTGAGACTAACACATTCAGTCAATGCAAGATTTTGTCCATTCAACACACCTTACAAAGAACAGACCGAATTCTGCTTTCAATTACTGGGGTGCAACTTTGACTGAAGTCAACAGATGTTGCACCTCAGTAACTGTTAGCAGGACTGCATACTGAATAAAAGGCCGGGAGAAAAACTCTCCGATGAAAACATTTTTGATGGAAAACTGATTTTTCAACTAAAGGAAAGTTCTGTGAACAGTCTGTTTCACAGAAAAAAATCTTATTTTCATCAAATACTTTGCTGATGAAAACTTGAAACATTTAGTTTTATTTTTTTCTTAATGACAGGTCCGATTTTTTTGGAGGAAAGAAGTCTAATCATTTAACATGTTGCTGGAACAAAACTATCTATGGATTGAAAAGACAAAGCCATACTTGAGGGTGCCAAGGAAATGGAGATAGGAAGTGAAATGAGAAGACGGAAAGCTGGCATCCCTCAGAAAGCTTATTACAAATTCTCAGTTTAATATTTTAATTCCTTAGAGGGCTCAGATCTAGATAGGTACATGGCTTTCAGCGTGAACTGAAGCATGGTCTGGGCATTTGCTGCTGGTGGGTTTGTTACACAGTCACCAACAAAACAGTGGCTGGCAGGAAAACACTACAGTAGTATTTCAGTTCTCATGCACTGGACAAAACCCAGGAATAGGACTCCAAAAAGGGAGGGAAACTAAAGCTCTATAAATTTAGCAATTTCCCGGGGTGTAAATCCAAGCAGGGGTTTCAAGAAGCAGAATGTGTGAAATAAGACAGGTGCCTGTCCCTGACCAAGGCAGTCTGGAAGTGTTTAGTGCATATTCCAAGTGTTGCCTCATCTACTTCAGAGGGCTGCTGGGAGAGAAGCAAGTATCATGAGACAAAAACAGAGAAAAGGCAACTGCTTTGCTCACAACAGTATAGAACCTTCTTGAAGGTCAGCTTGGTGCTTTGGGCCATAAAGGAGAAACATGACTGAGACTATAAACTTCACTTTCATGGGAAGTCCGGAGAGTCTCATGAAGTCAATAGGACTATTTTGAGGATGAAGAATCACTCGCATCAAATAAAAATTTCAAGATTCAGCCATAAAGCATGCAAAATATATTGTATCATGAAATGTGAGTCAGCACCACAGTGATACAGACATTACTCATGTATATGCTAGATATCTCTGCTGTACGAACAAACTTAATCTTCTATTCTTAAGAAAGATTATTGAAAACAGAACTCCTACAGCAGATAGCTGGGGCTGGACTTTGACAGCTCAGCTCCTTTCCCCTTTCCACCTAAGAGATCTGGAAAGTCATTTGGCATAGCTGCTGTTCCTCTGTGGACAGGCTCCCATGTGGTCTCACCACTTGATCAGTGTGCAATGGTGTGATATGCTTTGGCCATGGCAGACGCTGTGTGATGACACCAAGTGCTCATGCTTATTTTGGTAGACATGAGGAAGGTGTGACAGAGTCCTAAACCAAAAAGGACACTTGGGGTGCCAGAAAATGGTACGTTAAGATATTTAATAGCTAAGGCTGGACCATGAATCAAGAGTGTTACTCTGGAGAACTCCTTTTTATTAGCTGCGTATGAATATAGTGCATATTTCTGGCAGAAAGGAACATTTTTGTTAACGTCTATTCCTCTTGTATCCAAAAGCCTCCGAGAACGGATCCTCTAATTTTTTAGGCATTGTGAAATATGTATAAAAAGAGTCACCATTGCACAGACCTTGCCCGCTATTTTAAGGCAGGCTACTGAAGCGAGTGTGGGTTAGACAGACTGTGAAAGAGGGGGAGGAAGGGAAGGAGAAAGGTTAAATAGCAGTAGGAAACATGGCTAGAAAGGACTATTTGCACAACTGATGGTTCTGAGCTGTTAGATTATGCTGACAGTGTATTAATCATATGTTACAGCCATATGCACACACACTGATAAATTTATATTTGTCTGCCTATAAATGAACATTAGATGTAAATATATGTAAATTATTGACTATTTTGCATCGTGTTAAGAGGATAAATAGTTTAAATATTTTAAATATAAAAATCTTTTTACATTACACCATCAGAAGAAATTACAAAACTATGTATGTGGGAGATGAGCTTATGGCCTACACCAGCTCCAAAGATTAGGCTTGAAATCCCAGATTGTCCACAGACTCCTTCTGTAATTTAGCAAAAGCTTCCAAAAGCATCTCAATGAGTTAGGAGGCTACTTCCTAAGCCCTGGATTTAGAAAGTAACTTAAGTTACTAAGCAATTTACTTGCTCTTGAAAGACTGGACAGTCTGCAAGAAGGAGTTCTTAAAGGCGCACGAGTAGGCTGTCCCCACGTGCCATAAGACGAGCTGGCGGGGAAGAAAACTGGGCTAGCTGAGCAGAGAGCTTCAGCTGTGTCCTGGTTTGGCTAAACAGGGCTATTTTCTCCTTTCAGTTGTTTTTCTTTCAGTTAAGTTTCTTCTGAGTAACGTCACTTTTGAAAGAACAGCTACATGTTTTTTCAGACACTGTCTGAGTTTCAGACATGATAACACTCGATGTTTATAGTTGGTACTGAAGTATCAGTAGGATTGGTATGCACAGAGGCCCATGTTTATACTTATCCCCATGAGAACCAAGGCCACTGCTGGCCCTCTTTTGTTAAGCAAGTAAAAAGTCATAAAAGGGTTGCACCTGTGGAAGAGTGCAGATGGGACAGGTGACCAAAAACTGACCAACGAGGTATTCCATCCCATCCACGTCATCCTCAGTATAAAGCTCAGGGATCATGAGGGTCTCATTCTCTTCCTTCATGGCCGTCATCCCTGTGCGACCCTGCTCACTCTCCTGCCTCCAACCTCGATCTGTGCATTCCTGAATCCGGTTCCTGTTGGCTGCAGAGTCCGGTCCGGGAATGTCCTGGTGCCCGCCTTGCTGTGGCAGCAGCCGAGCCC
>NW_009625003.1:0-881 GCF_000690535.1 Cariama cristata | reverse complement strand
TTTTTTTTTTTTTTTTTTTAATTCGGGTAAAACCTTAAAAGACAAATGAGTATGGTTACAAAGTCGCAAATACAAAACTGGGCACTGGTCACGGTCACCTTTTCTTGTTATGACATGATACAATACCAAGTTGTTAAAAGAAAAGTTATCCTTTCCGAGAAAGGAACATTTTCTTTTCCATGTGGACACTTCAGGAAGAGCTCATTCTCTTTCCAAGTCCTGTAAATTATGATTAAAACAAATCTTATGTCACACAAAGCACAATTTATTCTATTTGTCTTGGATGTCATGGATGAAATATACTTATTCCCTTTCAAACATTGGTGGTGTTTCTTTAAAAGCATACACAAACAGAATTGTATTGGGTTTGTGTGGCAAGGTTTTGGTAGCAGGGGGCAACAGGGGTGGTTTCTGTGAGAAGTTGCCAGAAGTTTTCCCTGTGTCAAATAGATCCAACGCCAGCGGGGTCCAAGATGGACCCGCCGCTGGCCAAGGCTGAGCCCATCAGCAGTGGTGGTAGCACCTTTGGGATAACATATTTAAGAACAGGAAAAAGTTTTACTTGAAAAAGATGATCCTGGAAGAGGTGAGCACAGAATGGGTAATGAGAGAATACAGAATTCAGAGCTGTCCAAAATGAGTGCAGATGATACACATGATGCAGGGAACTTACAAAATAAATCAATACAGATTAAATGACAATTACTTGATATAGAGACAGTGTTTATTTAGGATTTTTAAGACTAATAATGCTAGATGTGTTTGATGTTGTCTACCTAGACTTTAGTAAAGCCTTTGACACCGTTTCCCACAGCATACTCCTGGAGAAACTGGCTGCTCATGGCTTGAGTGGGTGTACTCTTCACTGGGTAAAGAACTGG
>NW_009625002.1:0-35096 GCF_000690535.1 Cariama cristata | reverse complement strand
CATATATATATATATATATATATATGCACCATCATTGCTATTATATTTCCTTTCTTTGTGTTTCTGGTTTCAGGGCTAGAAAATCTCTAATATTCCTTTCTGTATATTTTGATATCAGAATTGATCTCTTTTTAAACACTGTGTTTCTGTGATCAACTGCGTGCTTTCACCACAGGCTGCATAATTAAGAGACTATTGTGACTGTCCTAAAATAATGAGTAATGTGCAAATTAAATTGTCTGTAGAAGGTAAAAATTTCTAATTATGGAATTCATTTGCTTGGAATATGAAAATATAAAAGTAAACAAGTCAGGGCACTGCTTAACTTTCATTCTAAGAACAAGACTGTAATTATGTACAAGTTATACACTATAAACAGATATCAAACTATTTATTACAGCTATGATCAGAATTCCTACTAGAAACATGCTTCTGGAATTATATTCAAATACAAGGGGATATACTTTTTATCAGAAGACACATGATATTTCAGTCTTCTCATGAAGCAGTTAATATGTGAAATCATCTGCATTGTAAAATGACAAAAAGTATCACCTTTCTTAAATTCAAATCAATTTTGTATCACATTAAAGATGGTGACATCTTTTTTTTTAAAGTTGGGTAGTTTCCAAAACTTAGGATTTTTGAAAAAAATCCATCAAGCAGTTAAGGGTAATATGAGTCATCGCCACAAGTAATGACAATATTTTGACTGCAAAATATAAACATTTACTAAGATTTATTCAGGACAGGAAGAACTGATTTTTACTGGGGAGTGGAAAGATAAAGATACTTTTTATGAAGACTTGAAGTACTTATATGTCATATACAAGTTATTACAGAAATACTGCATGCTTTCTGATGAAAATCCTGGAATAAACCAAGTTAGAGGAAAACAGGTTGTATTGGTCTGCATAAGTCACCACGCATGATTTCTGTCGCAAACTGACGGTTTTTAACATAGTGACCTGCTGTGATTTTAAAACATGGAGTGTCTGCTTCCAAGTTTGATATTTATGCACAAAGAATTGAATCCTCTTTTTTGCCAATTTAACAGAATAGGTACTCATACCCTACTGCCATGGGTATAACATAAACCCCTAGGTCTGATGAGTTATATATAACAGCCAGACATAATTTGAGATCATGCTTCATCAAAATTAGGATAAGGTGGCAAGCACGTACCTGAAAGAAAGAAAGAGATACTGCCCATTATAGGTACAATGTGTAAGCCATATGGTACTGAGTTTTCACAACAGGAATCTAATTTGGTTTTAAAAATGAATGAAATGAGTGGGTGTGGGACAACATATCATGAACAGAAAGCTTTTTGACCATGAAATGCTCAGAATAATGAGGAAGTTACAGTTCAGAATGGAGAAACACAACATAACTCCACAGAGACGTTTGCAAACAACTGCCCTGCATAGTAGACCTTAATCAAATATGCTGTTCAGCTCCTGTTTTTGAGATCCCTAACAGCCATCTTTTTACATTCATTAATGTTCTATGAACATAGAAGAGGAGGATGAAACATCAATGTGTGCCATCATACACAAATTATCCCAGATTTTCAACAGCTTCTTCACTTTCAGTGCTGTGCATAGGGTTTTGATATTCTGCCAAGAGCTACTGCTTATCTGACAGTCCAAAATACCTCAGTTTCCCTTTCTTTCCATGTGTTATCACAGATTTTGACAATGCAGTGGACAAAGGGACAGGTCCTGGCCTGCTAACTAAGAGAGATTCTGCAAGAGCCATCCCACTGGTACTCCCTGCTAACAAAAAATGGGCAAAGAGGAAGAAAAGACACATTTGTTGTGTGACTCAACACACACTTTACTAAAAGGAAAATTATCTCTTAAAATTGTATTCCTGACACATTTCGGAGTATGTGCAGGCACAGACATTTTAATTAGGATTTTGTGATCCCAGAAGGGAAGGACCTCCATGAGATGAAGCAGTGCTTCAAAAGCACTTTTACATTTTGATTCGGGTTCTTGGAGTCAGACGCTAACATTCTCACTGTGTTCTTTGAAGTGCCATGAGAAGTGTCTTCATTTGTAAGATCACATGCCATTTCGCAGATAAAATGCTATTATACCTCCAGCCCTGCACAGATGATCTTGTAATTATGTCATTTATTTTCCTTAGTTCCTTTTTTTTTCCCAGTTCTTAGGCTAGTGCTACATTTCATAATTCTAAATACTTTTTATATTGAACCACATTTTTTACAATTTATATCGATCACACTTTTATGTGATCTTCCCTTTGTTCTGATGCATGTGTTTTAGCAATTGTCACTGTGTACATTTATTACACCATTAGCAGAAAATATTTCTTTTTTGCAGATAAATCCCTATCTGACCTGTAATCTGTTCATATACTGTTTCATAACTCTTTTTTTTGTGTAGCTCAAAGCCTGAGTATAATTGTTTCATGTTTCTATGCTGTCCATTCTCTAGGCTGAAAGCAGTAGATACTAAGATACTACTTTCTCCAAGTACTGAATATGTCTTCAAAATATTATTAAACTATTTAATGAATGGAAAGTACTTAAAAATATATACTTAGTACCATATTTATAATTAGAGGAATACAAGTATAGGGAAAACCACAAATTTTGTCTTTACAAGTTGACATATTTGTGTTTCCAGTTGCAAAAAACTAATTAATATTGCAATTTGATGATGCTCAATGGTGATCAAATATTTGTGCTGGAACACAAGGATCTTTACCCAAAGAAAATATGCCAAATTATTCTGTATGTAACATAATGAATATGAGAATAAAGAATGAAGACAGAAGGATAGAATGATAGAAGTAGAGGATTTCCCTTCACACCAGGATCAGACCCTTGTCACAACTTGGCTGACGTTTGGCAGGGTAGATCCAAGTCAAGATTATTTATTATGTTATCTAGATTAATGGATCAAACATATCTAAGTAGATAAATGACTGATGAGATTCTTGTGGGCATCACCAAAGAGCAGGCTATTCAGAAGGGGTTTAAAGGCAAGGGTAGAAGATCTGCAGCTATTCCTAGAACGATGCATAGGCAGAACACAGAGGAAAGAAAGGGTCATGGAAGAAACAAGAAGAAGAGCTTGAGGTACCCACGTTGAAGAAGCTGAGGTACCCGCAGAGCACGCAGACAGAATTACCACCAAATTCTGCACCTGAAGGATTGGCTGGTAAAATGGAGAGATTATACATGTATGTATAAACCCAATGGTGGTGAAAAAGAGCACAAAACTTGGGAATGGCAAAGAGGAATTAGAACTGAAGGAGTGACAATAAATACGGGCAATGTAGATTAAAAATCTACAAACCCTTGTAGATTTTTAATCTGTATGACAAAAACAGAAACAGAAAGAAACAGTGCAGAGATGCAAAATGATTTAATTTTCAAGTTTTAGGAAGAAAGTTGTATCAAGGAAAATAGCTCCTGGAGAAGATACAGTTGCAATTTATTTCTAAATGCATTGTGCTCTGCAGTTAAAACACACCGTCGTATAGATCTTGTGTTACAAGTCTGTCCGGTGACTTGGAGCTGTGTTTCACTTACAGACCAGCTACTGAGGTTTTTCACAGATATGGTTTACTGGGCACAGGACAAAATACAGTCCTCCAAGAACATGCACAAGTGACTGTTTATAGGATAAAGAGGAAATAATGCCTGGGATAATGTTTGATTTGTACAATGTTATTCAAATGTGCAATGTTATTCAAATGCAAAGCATTATGAGAATACGCAAATCTTGTAATGCCGTAATTCTGGCATGTATGAGTAGTTTCAGCCTATGGAATCTTTACAACTGTAACATTTAATTTCTGATAATTCAGTTTCATTTTCTCTGTTAATTTACCAGAGAACAGTAACCTAAAAAGTATCGAAAGAAGAGACTTTATCTAGGGCTGTGCTGCTTCCTGAAAAAATAGAGAGCAAAGGGACACAGTCCTGTGTTCATTCAGGTCAAGAGCCTGAAGTTGAGAGTGCAAACAAACATCATCATACCCATGTGGATTCTGCAATCGCCTTTGCTTTGCTGCTAAAGCGGATGAAGTTATTCACCTGCTCAGTGAATCCCAGGTGCAGAGCCAACTCCTGGTCCCCGTCCCAGCCCTTCCGAGCTGTGAGTATGGAGGTATGAAGGGTAACTCTAACTTGTGCACCTGCCTAAAATCTTTGGTTCCAGCAAGGAAGTTCTATTAATTGAAACAACATTGTTAAAGAATTCAAGAACACATTTTCATTTGTTCAAAAGCTCCAAAATCCCATTTCCTCTTTAACTCTGGTTCTGGGCCATAACATGTCACAGGGACTTAGCAATTTACTGAGCACTTAATTATTGACTGCAAATTTTCTGAAGTGTCTAGTTAATGAGTTTAGCAAAAACAAGCAAAAGAATAACTAGAAAGAGGTTCAACATAGGTTGAGTTTTATGAAATGAATGTCAGTGCCTTAGCCAATTTGCGTGTGAGTCATACCTGTGTATATTGCTTTTGCAATTCCGGTTGGAAAAGATATACTTCCTTTTTCACCTTTGAACCTTTCTACTTTGTTGCTATGTGCCATTGAGTTGATGCTACATTTTAGCTCCAAGCCGATTTTTTTTTTGTGGCTTCAATTAACTCAGTGATCATTAAATAAGGGGCTGATCCTTCATCTTCAATTCATATCTCTACCCTTTATTTGATTTACATCTGTATTCTTTACTTGTCTGGGCTATCCAGACATAAAAGTAACAGTTTGCCAAAATTACCTTTACAACTCTAAACCACTTTCAGATGAATCAGGAATTACTGTTCTATAGTAGATTCCTAGGCTGTCTCCTACAATCTCTTGCTTCTTTTTGTAAGCTATGCTATAGTACTTGGAGAAAGAAACTCCCATTGTTTTCCCTAAATACGCACTTTTCTCAGTCAGGTCTTTTCTCTGTATATCACAGCTAAAGGCTTGTTTAAGCCTCAAAACATGAAGCCTCAGGACTTATTATAATGTTTGTAAGTAATAATGGTAATAATTATGACAGGTCTTGGTTTTTATTCCCTTTTTATTGAATGACACAAGATATAACACAAACATGGTCATCTCAGGATTGTTCTCACTATATTACATCTCACATAACCACTCACAACCCTGATAAATTGGTGTAAAAACCTACAACCTCAGAACCGTGCTGGTCTATGTTCATTCTGGAATTACTTTGCACTAGTAAACACATGCACTGATAAAGGTTAAGGGGCAGAGAAGACAGAGAATCAGATCTCCCCCATTTAGACGGAGTTTAATTTAGGATCATAACTGAATTCCTTATGATCCAATCCAGTTATGATCCAAATAAGCTACTGCCTAAGATCCAGTAAGCTAAATGCCCACTAAATTCTGTTTCTTGGATGAAATTTCAGAAACGGGTTCCATTTTGCTTACAAAACAAAATACATGTTTCCAACTTGATAAAAATAAGATTCCTTTATAATGTGGATTATTGGAAATTATTTTAGACTTGTTGTCAAATAGACTCACTTAACTATTCAAAAAGCCTTGCAATTTTCATTCTGCATCAGGAGAAAAAGTCTTGAACAGTGAAAGGGGGGGAGTGGAGAGGGTGGAGAGGGAAGCGCATTAGTTGAACATGCCGAAGGGTAACCAACAGAGAAAGAAACCACTCACCCTTTAACATTAAATCTCACTCTGTGTGTTGTGTATTCTATATCCAGGGCTGTTCTTTTTACCATTCTTGAAGTTCTTTTCCAGTCCAGAGCCAACAGTTATTAAAGTAACTGATCTGGATTAATTTACATCATATTTCATTACATATATTTTGACAAATCAGTTTTTTATTCAAATAATCCATATCAACATATAATTATCAATCAATAAATATCAATCAACTTCTCCTGGAATATTACCAATAAATTTCAAACAAACTGGCTGCTCTAAATAAATGTAATATAAGCTCTATTTCCATAAAACTTTGAGATCAATACTTCTAAGGCTGTCGAATACTCTAGTTG
This sequence comes from Cariama cristata, assembly GCF_000690535.1. Lineage (NCBI taxonomy): Eukaryota > Metazoa > Chordata > Aves > Cariamiformes > Cariamidae > Cariama > Cariama cristata. The sequence continues at coordinate 29,075 of NW_009625002.1, read as the reverse complement.
TATGAATATGATATGAATGAAGTTACTGTCATGACTGATGTGCAAAAATGCATTATTTATTATCTCATCCCAGTCTGATTGAAATCTTTGGCCTGTTCTGATATGTAGCTTGAATTCTCCTCATTTTCCCCCAATTCCTAACTGACACTGCCTAGAGAATTGCTCTCAGGAGAGTCTAAGGCAAAACTTCATTTTCTTGAGTAGCGCAGGGTAAATTCTAGCAGTCTTAAAATAATAAATTAGTTTAAGAACATCAATTTCTGAACTCAGCTCTTTTATGCTTAAGATATATTCTGTGTAAATGTGTGTACTGACAAAAGACATGAATATGAAACCAAGGTATGTGTACTGGTAAGTGTATTATTTGAATATGAAGATGGGATTGGTGTTTAAATGTGAGATAGTAGGATGTGTCCATAGTCCTCTATTTCTGAGTATTTTCTGAAGACTTGAGCCCTGTGTGAATATAGATTCCATGATCTTTGGATTAGTGTCAGAATTAGAGTTGATGAAGATGTGAAAGTTCATAAGGTTGTGTTTCTATGCTATGCTGTGCTATGCTACGCTATGCTACTCCTGACAAACCACATCTATTCACCAGGGCTTCTAAAAACACTACTTTTATCTATAAAGAGACTTCAAAGGGACAAAGATTTCAACTTGGTCAGAAGAAGGCAGAATCTGGAGAATGAAGGAAGAACTGCTCCAAGGTGGTAGTACCATTTACTTGGTGGAGACGATCCATAGAGACAAGCATGTACAAGTAGAACCAACTATGATTTTTTTTTAAATCTCATAGAAATTTAGGGAAGGAATGAGGAGAATCTCCTGAGACATTAGATGAGAATGCATGCGCTACTCCAGTTTTGAATGCTGTGTACTGCTAATGCCGGTAGAGAAGCATGTTGTCCTTAGATGATAACTCAGCAATAGGGATGTGTAGAGAAGTGAGCTCTGACTTTAATATAGCAGATTAACGGAAGTAGCTGATGGACTGGACTAGTATTTTCCATATTTCTTACATTAGAATCATATTTGGCAGCGCACATGTGAGCATATGCCTATGGCTTCACCACACTAGGTCTTAAATTAGGATATATTAATGTTACAACTTTGAAAGCCATTTTCTGACTGCTGGTTGTGCGTAAATGGTCAGTCATAAATAGCAGTAGTGAAGACCTTATGTATTTTATTTTCTTTTTCAGAATGATGAGCTGAGGTCGATCAATAATACTTAGAAATAACTATGTAGTACATGATTCAAAAATAGATATGTGATGTAAGATATGTTTTTGCTTCCTGTGCACAATGAAACTAGAGTAAATATGGACAGAGAGAAGGAAGAACCTATAATTCAAAGGCAAGTAATGTTTTGCTCTTGGAACAAAACAGGAAGTTCTTTGGAGCAGATTTGGATTCAATGTTTTTCAATAAGAAAATCGTGAGCTGTCAGAACCAAGAGCGTTTGGTGAAAAAACACTTTCAACTAACTGTTTTTTTTGGGAAATGTTCTGCAATCTGGAATGAAATGTCTGGTCAAAACCATGAGCACGACCAGATTCCTTCTGTCTGAATGATCTTTAACCGAGGATGGAGGGATTAAGGTCAGATACTGAAGACCCAATTCAAGTATCTGATTCAAGAAAGACAGCTGATGGCAATGAATCTAAGGTCACATGTATAGAACAAGAACCTAGCCAGAGCCTGAGGATGGCTTATGCCCACGTGGCTCTGCACAAACCTATTTCTCCTGAAATGGGACAGATCTATCAATACAGCCAGCTGAACTGATTCTGTGTGTTTTGGCAGACCCTGAACCATGTCTGAACATTTCTTAGCACCAGAGAAAATCAAGCCAGGGAACATGTTAAAAACTGAGCAGTGCAAGATGATGCTGGTGACTTGCTTGTTTTGCTAGTGCCAATACAGCCTTAGTGTCCTGTCTTCCAGTCTTCCCTTCATTTTCAGGGTTATTATTTTTAGAAGTTCAGTAAAATGTAAATATTCCCTTTCAATAGAAAAGGGCATGAGAAGATCAACTCAAGACACTTCAGTGCAGTCACTTCTGAATCCCTGAGTACAAAGGCACTGGCAACAAAGCATATGAAGCAGGAGGGAAGAAGAATGGTGATGTTCATTTTGACCAAAGTAAGGTCAGTACTGAGAAAGGCCTTAGCCTAGTTTTCAATGGCTGTTATAGAGAAATCTGCGGAAAGTCATCAAACATCCATGTGACTCACCTCTCTCCTTTATTTAGTGGTCCTAGTATGATGCTTTCAATAGCACAGAATATCCCTAGGTGTTTTTACTCCTGGTTTGCAGTGCTAGTTACTCAGGCACTTGGCTAAACCGACGCCGCTGCTCTGATGCTTCCTGTTCTGGAGCTTGCTCCTTGGAGCTGGAAACCTCTATCTAGTGCCGCAGTGAGCTGCAGACGTACCCTTCCCAGTGTTGGTTGAGATACCACTGTGACACGGATGGCTACCCTACAGTGCTATATGGTATATAAGGATGCATATGCTGTTTTCTCCTTAGAGTACGAGTGACTTCGTAAACAAACACTGGATACTGAAAGAACTATAGTATGGTTCAAGCTGATGGTACTGCTCATGCATATAGTGAGACAATATGTTCTAATTAGTCTGTTAGGTACTACTTTTAAATGTATGACCACATTAGAAGCTGCTTTTTGAAAATAGGTATCACAACATATTCAGATTATTGACCACACATGTCGTTTGATTGTACAATTTTAAAAGTATTTCCTTTCCACTAAGTAAAATCACCTGTGATGGTGTTTTCTTAGATATTTTTTTCTTTCAAGATGAATTTATGGTGATCTTTTTTACATATTTATCAGGTTTCAAAAGGTTCATGTTTTAAATTTCTCGCTCAATACCCTTGATAACAACAGCTATGAATACATCTTTTTGATTCTATTTTTTTCCCCAAATCATTATTACAAATGCTAAGTAAAGTTACAATTACCAAGAAAATTTACAGGAACTATTGGGTAATTCATCAGAGAATGCACTCGTGCTTATTCTTTTAATTCAGTCCTTCAGAATTTGAACTGTATGGGTTCATAATCTACCAGAACAGACAACATTTTTATATAGCTTTTTCATGCCTCTTTTCTCTCTTTTTTTTTTTTTTTTTTTTTTTTTTTTTGTAATACATATTGTGAAAAGAAAAAGGTTTTAAGAATAAATGAAGGCAAAACAATTTTGCCCAACTTTTCACAGAATTCTATGAATTCTTTTGGTGTTAGACCAGGCAGATGAGCTACATCTTACTTCAGCAGTTTAATGGCATGTCACTCTGTGTAGGTAGTAACAGCATAGATTCATACAATACTTCATAATCCTTATAAGAAGACCTGTCATCTTGTATTATAGCAAAGCATATCATTAAGAATCATTTAATCTACACATTGCTGATACAATGCCACAGAATAAGATTGTTGCATTTTGCCTGCACTTCTATAAATCATGTCTGAATTGTCAACGCTTTTAAGACTGAGAGGATTTTGGTGTGATCGTTATAACTGTGCGTCATTATAAGAATGTAATTTAAAGTAGTTCCCATGCACATACAAGACCCTTTTATATAACTGCTTGAGAAATATTTTTGTGAAGTACAAAACATGAGAAGATATCAGCTCAGAGGAATACCCTATGTACTTAATATTTTTAACAGAATTTTTGAATGAGATTGGGCCAGGAACAATCTTTACTGTCCAGCAAATGTTGTCACAGAGAGATACAAGATATTCTTTCCATCCTCCTGTCTCCTTTCCTCTCAGGATGCTGGAATTATATATATAAAAGAAAAACAAATCCATCTTCCGCTAGCATCTTGTCACAGTGCTCTGCGCTCAATAAGAGAAATTGATATTGTTCATGAAAACAAAAGGAAGGTTCCTCACAAGTAGCATCCAGAATTTATTCATATTTTTGAAACGTGCACTTTCCTTAAACTCCATGTAATACATAGTTCTGATGAGAAAAATTGTTTTGTAGTAAACGCCTCAAAGGAAGTTGAGTCACTTCTCACTACACAGCCTACTGTATGCAGAATAGCTAAAGAAGACAAGAGAATTTGTTAGTATTCTAGTGACCTTTCAGACAGACTGCATGGAAATCCTGAAGGCTAATTTACAGCTAAATTAATTAAGACAGCACATAATATATAAGGTCAGATTGTGGACTTTCCAGAGTTTTTCTGTCTGAACAAGACATTAATTGTTAATTTTATTCTTTAAAAAAGAAAGTATTTCTCTGTGTCCCAAGGCATGCAAAAGATTTAGGAAAGTAAAGAATAATGAATCTCAAAAGTCCTTTAATTCCAACCTCAAAACAAATTAATAAAAATTCTTTCATTTGTTTCTTGGAGAAGCTATTGGTATTGTACAGAGAGTAAAGGAGATCATACTGAACTCAGGACTGCGAGAGGTGCTGAGTTCTATCGTTCAATCACAAATCTTTTTATCTATTTTTTCAGCCATATTTTCCTGAAATCATAAAGTTGTTAATGATGCATTAGTCCAAAGGTTGGAGAGGGCGTGAGAAAAAATGAGAAATGGTATTCAGGGGGAAACGGACAGATGAGAAAACTGATAAAATAGAACAGTGATCACAAACTACAGGAAGGAAAAGCACCCATTGTTTGTATATATTAAAATGCCAGTCCTGTTTGAGTGCTTATTTTTATTTCCATGAAATGAAATGACATTTTAACTGAATCCATTGCATTCTACACAGGAGAGTGAAAATAATAAAATAACTGAATTTGAATCTAAAAGCAGAAAGCACAGGGTGAGTAGATGCAGTCACTTTTTGCCTTATGAGTATTGGAAGTCTCCGTAGCCTGGTATTGACTGAATGGGCCTATCAGATCACATGGTGTCTCCTTTTCCTTTCGACCATAAGTAATCATTACTTTTTTCCACGGTTGTGGTCCTGTAACAGTCATTGATCACTTCATAGATTTTAAGGCCAGAAGAGAACACTGCAGTTATGTAGCCTGACCTACAACGTGACACAGCTGGCAAGACCTCACCCAATAACATCTCCATGAAGTCAAATAATTTATGGTTGAATACAGTACACTTTTTAGAAAGAAACCAATATTGATTTTAAAATGTTGTATGATGGACAGAAAATCTGCTGCTTTCCTTCATAAATTGACTTAATGGTTATTTTCTTTCACTGATAGAAATGTGTCTCGTATTTCCACTTCAAATGTGTCTGTCTATAAACTAGGCAGTGGTTTTTGTTGTAGCTATAAATAACATGGCATCCATTAGCCCTTGCCTATTGCATACTCCTAATTTATTAGCATGTTATAGGTCAGTCTCTTTACTTTCCCTCTGATACATAGGTTACTTCCTCAAATATTTCCTTGTGCAGGAGGCTTTGAGCCCCATGATTCATTCTTTTGAGTAAAAGAGCTAGAAGTTGGGTTTTCAGCCTACTCCTTGGAACTGTGAACTAGAGATCTTTGATGTATAGAGACAATATAAGCTTTTGAGTCTTGTTTGGTACTTAGCTGTATATACACAAATAATTTAACCCAATATCTGTTCTAATGATCTTATGAAGATGATTGTGGACCTTGCAAGTGTTTGTCTTACTAGAGAAACAGCACCGGCAGGCTGGCAAATGGGATAGAAATCACAGATAGCCGAGTATGAAGAAAACAAACTATATTAAAGTTATATAGTCCAAAGACGTTTCCTTACCAGTCTAAACTATCCAACAGGCTGAGGAAACAGAGATTCCCAGGAAGGAAGAGGTTAGAGAGTACCAAAATATTTTCTGGACCACAGTACCTACTACATTGGCACTGGCAACAACATTCTGATCGCAGCTTATCTTTGTCCGCATGCAACTTTGTCAGAAAAGTGAAATACATGTTTTTTATTTAATATACACTTTAAAATCTGTTTCTTTTGGTATTATTAAGTGCTAAAAATAAGGTCTACATTTGAAATGTTCTTAGCAACTCCTCAGATAAATGCACTGACTAATTTTCTGTCCTCATATTCTCCTTAAATATGTTGCAGAGGTCCTATTTCCCAAGGGCCAATAAATTCTCAATTCTAGATTTGGAAATTAGTTTCTGGATTTTGAGCAGTCTTTTTCTGAGTAAAACTTTCTCTTTCCTTTCAGAACAACCCAATTTCCAGTTTAAGCCACTGTTCTCAAGCACCTCAAAACCAAATGAGACATGCTGGAATTCTGAATTGTTCTAATGGCATAACCTAGTTTTCACAAAAGGCAGTGGGAGCTTTATCAATTGTTCTAATGGAAGATAAAATGGCAAACCTGAAAAAAAATCTAACCATAACAAATCATCTTTTGTGTCTATGCTAGTTGAGTTTTATTGAGGAGCCAACCTAGAACTGGCAGGATACCTGGTGCTGCGATTGCCATCCAGTCTGTCAGAAGCCCTTCTTTTCTGAAAGCAATGCCACACTTTTATCACTTGAAATCTCTTTATTTCATTTGCTGTGAGAGCTGATAGACAGCGTTTGAACACTTGGTGAGGAAAACAGTCCTGTGTTTACAAAGGGCAACGTGAATAAAAATTTCTAGAACTACGAAAGACCAATTTTAAGATTTGTTTAGTCTTATTTTAGCAGTATAAAAGCATCTAATGTAAGCAGTAACCCATGTAAACATCTAGAGTCGATGGAAGGAAATGGTAAATCACGCGTAACTAACCTGATTGCCTTCGATATCAAAGTGAATGGATCCGTGGACAAGGGGAGAGCAGTGGATGTCATTAGCATGGGTTTTAGCAAGGCTTTTGACTGTCTCTCACAGTGTTATTGTACCTAAGTTAAGACATTATGGTCTCTTTGGGTGGAAAACTACATGGATAGATGAATGGCTGGAGGATTAGGCTCAGAGGATGGCATTTAATAGGTCATACTCTATTTGAAGGTCAGTAACAAGTGAGCATCACGGAGGTTTAAATGGGGACCTGTCCTCCAACATTTTTATCTGTGACCTGGTGGAGGCAAGTTTGCAGGTGGTACCAAATTGAGGGAACAAATCAGTTCACTCAAAAGCAGGGCTGCTGTCCAGAGGCACCCAGACAGGCTGGAGGAATGGGCCAGTAGGAACCTCTGAGATTCAATGAAAATGTTAAGTAAGTCCTGCACCTGGGAAGGAAGAACCCCTTATGATGATATAGGCTGGAAACTGACTGGCTGGGGAGTAGCTTTGTGGAAAAAGACCTTGGGATCCTGGAAGGCAGCAAGTTGAGCATGAGACTGCAATGTGCTCTGGCAGCAAAGGCCAACAGCATCAGAGGCTGTGTTAACAGCAGCTCAGCCAGGAGATCAAGGGAAGTGATTACCCTCCTTTACTCAATATTTAATGAACAACTTATAGATATAGCATCCATTTTTGAGGCTCTTCCTTCTCCTGCTCTCATCCCCCACCCTCCCAGTCCAGGAAAGGCACCAATAACCTGGAGAGAGCCCAGCAGAAGCCACCAAGATGTGCAGGGAGCTGGAGCACTTGCCCTGTGAGGAGGGGTTGAGGGAGCTCAGCTGGAGAAGAGGCAGCTTTGGGGGGACAGAACAGCAGCCCACTAGTAGCTACGAGAAGGTCATTGAGAAAGTGAAGCTAGTCTCTTCACAGTGATGAACAGTGGAAGGATGAGAGACAATGCACATAGTTTGGAACAAGAGAGGTTCAGACTAGATATAATGAGAAATGTTTTCTGCTGAGGACAGTCACACAGTGGAATGGTTTCCCTGGAGAGGCTGAGCTGTCTCTATCCTTGGAGGTTTCCCAGGCCCAACTGGATAAAGTCCTGAGAAACAGTAGGTTGGGCTGGAGATGTTCTGAGGTCCTTCCATCTTGAATTATCCTATGATTTTAACTCTTCGTAAGAGCTAATTGCCCTCACAAGGTGCCTAAACTGCTATGGAAAGAGCCTTGCTTGGGTTAAGATGCCCAAGTTTGAAGGTGCTAATGTTAAATAGGAGTGTCATCCTATTAGGGAACGTAAATGCAGCTAATGAACTAACTAACTGAGTGATAAAACTAATCATTGAAAAGGACTTTTAAATGACAAGTCACTTCTCCAGTCTCACTCTTATAACAGTAACTGAAAGTCTTTTCCCTTAGAGAAGCCATTTTCTGTAAATTCTTATCATAACTATTTATATATCTTCCTTCTTCACCCACACATTCACACGTACACTAACAGTACAGCAGCAGTATCAGCACTTCCCCCTAGTTTCTGAACTGTATTTATACCTATTTTACTTACCTCAGGGAGCAGGACGTTACTATAACGCCCTGTTTATGGATGGGGACATGAGACCCAGAAGGACTTTGGTTTCTAGGCTACTTCTATAGACACTGGACTATCCTTCTTCTTTATCAGATGGTCTTCCTTGAAAATTACCGTCCTACGTAACAGTCCAATCAGATGAAAAAGTCAAGGATCAAGGTGCTGCTGGTCATGCTTTATTCAAACAGTGCCTATTTCTCTCATATCTTATATGCTCTCTTCCAAAGCAGTGTTTGGCCTCAGGTCCAACGCTTTTACACGTCTCTGACTAGCATTTGGCTTTTAGCCCCTTACAAATCTAAGCTGTTAATCCAGTAATAGAAAAGTAGTTAAATTACAAATGCAGCGTCCTTTGGTGTCAAGAAAGACAAATGTCTTAAGTGACAGAAAAGTCAAGAATTTTCAGGAAGTCAAGAATTCTTTCAAGAAATACAAAGGAAGTTATTGTCTGGAGTACAGATGTGAGACGATGAGATGAACACAACAAGGGGAACTGAGAGTCTGAAGGGAAACCTTATAGACAAGGATAAATTGTACATGTTTAATTCTTAGATGAGTGTTTTCCTACCTCTATTAAAATGTAGGATAAATAGATATGAGATGGAAATAGGCTTGAAGATCTCTGTAAAGAGGCTAGCAGGAAGTGGTGGGAGCAGACACACAGCCTGCCTGTTCTTCTTTACGCTCTGAAATGAGTAGGGGGAGCCTGGAGAGCTGGAGATGTCTATGAACAATATGAAAATTGTGAAGAAAAAATATGGAATTTTTGTTCATAGGAATAGAAAAATAGTTATGTGCGCCTTAAGCCTCTTACCTCCATTCTTTTCCTTCAGCAATTAGGAAATCAGTAAATTTAATTTGTAAATAATAATTGAACCTTTCATTAACATGATTCTAGTATATTTGTATTAACAAATTAACACTACTTTGAAGAACTTTGTCCTTTCTTGTTTTTAACCTCCCAGTCATGCCATCTGGTCCTGTGCAATGGCTGCTTAAATCGTTCATTTTCTTTTTAAGCTGACCTTGGGTTGACTTCTTCACATTCCACATAACTGATTAAATTTAGTGGCAATTATTTTCAGATATTCTAACATACTCTCCTTTTTCATGTACTTGCCAGAAATCTAATTTTAAGATAAATTTGCACATGTAACATTTTTGCTATTTGCTTTACGTGTATGATTATACTTGCACCACTGTGCAGGCACCTTCAGTATGTTCAAAATGGGTGTAAAGATCTGCCTGTAAATGTATTCACAAATGTAATTTTGGCATCATCTTTCAGATGTACAGGTAATGATGAAACAAGGGCAAACACACATTCTTTAAAATTAGGCCTGTAATAATACATACGTTCCTATAGATTAATGTCTCAAGTAGTGTAATGTGTAAAATGCCATCTCAGCCACCTATTCTATGTTGGAAATTTCTTGAATCTTTGCCATATGTGGAGGCAATCCCAATTCAATAGGCCTGTCAAATTACTGAATAAAATTCAAATGGTATGCGGGCATTTTGTCTCAATAACGTGATTTCATATTGTCATTTATACTCAGAAGTTATTACAAATTAATTAAAAGACCATCCAAAACCCCTCAGGTAATTTTCAAACACAAGGAGAACCTCCCTTGTAGTGATACTGCTGTCCCTGTCAGTCTGTGAAGATATTTTAATCAGACACATTAATTTCACTGCATTAAAATTAAAGGGGGAAATATATGATTGTGGTCTGTGCCTACTGTCAGTAATGCATAAATCTCCTGCCATAAGTAGGATGCACAGGGTATAAGTCAACGGCACAAACCCAGTATATTATTTCACTTGAAGTACAGCAGCCGATAACAAAGTAAAAACACATTCTGTGTAGGCTGTCATGTGTAAGAAAGCCAAGATGCAGAAGGATTTATTTGACACCTTTGGCAATTAATATACATACGTGCTATGATAGCTCATGGAAGCGGATGGCAACAGTACCCTCTAAAATAGCAGTTTAGCTGAGATGCTCTAGGATTTCAGGAAACCCACTGATGACAAAAGTTGTCTGTCTGAAAGCTGCTTCTTTCTCCAAATCTCTCTCCCAGTCTTACTCCTTGAGGTTCTCGATGTGTAACATAGTACATGAGCTGTCATACTGTTGGATGGACTGACAGATGATTCTTCTCCTTCTCAAGTTTTCTCTTGTTTTGGTTTAGTGCATGTGAGACACTCACCACCTCTCCTTCTCCAAGCAACTTTGCTCCTAGATGCCCAATATCTTCTGCTTAAAGAAAATGTCATCATGGGATGGGTCTTTTACTGCTTTCCTGCTCACGCTGACTTCTCTGTATTAATAATTAGCCATTGCAACAGGTACTTGAGTCTTATTTTCATTTCATTATATCAGTATGGATCAAGGCTCTAACCGATTAACTGTGGCCTTTTAAGATGTTATTGTCTTCCTATACATATTGACTTACTGCTGGCTGTAAAAGTGCACTTTCTTCTGAGTTGCCACAGTTCACAACCTATGACATTAAGATAAAAGCCATTCTTTTCAGTTTAGGATGATACGCTGAGCCACAGGATGTCATGACCAAGAGGATAATACACGTTTACTTCTGCTGCTAAGGCAGAAAAAATCTGGAACAAATAGGTAAAGATGGTAATTTCTTGAAGTATATCACCTAGAATCAGGAGGCCTCATTAATCACAGCCATATGATTTTTTCCTTCTGAAACTATTCTATTTTCCACAGGTTTGGTCAGATTAATGAATTTTTTTAGAAGGGGTTCTTCTAGAATGGGGAATGGCAAGGAATCACTAGCAGCTTGCAAACTAAGCTGGAAAGAAGTAAGATATGTTTTCGTTAGCGTTGGTCTATGGTTTGGTGAAAGCTTTTCATATCTTTGCAGGAAGTCATGTTTCTTTAGGTATTACTAATAAATTATAATTCTTATTGTTGAATCCTGATTCCCTACCATGGATGTTTGAATCTATAATCTTGGTAAGTGAGATAAAAGTAAAAAAATGACAAAAATTCTCAGTTCGCTTCTGTGCTTTGCAGTTCTGTATTCTTATCTTCATAATTTTTTGGGGGGCAAAAATCCCAAGATGTCCTGTTACCCACACAAAAATGCATACGACAGTAAGTGTTAGTGAGCTGCTCTATAGAAGAGTCAGTAGAGACTTAGGCTTTTTTTTCCCTGTTACTGTAGCGAAACTGTGCAGAAGCACTGCAGAGAATGGAGGAGAGCAAAAGAGAAGGGGCCTCGCTTTTTGAAAGCTGGTCAGATCAAGTAACTCTAACACAGTTTAGTGTTTGAAGGAAAGCCTGTATCCTCCAGACTGCAGTTCTGGTCCTAGGCTCTGATACCACCTTTAAGGTATCTGCAGATGTTTCTAAGGTCAAAGTGCGGCAGATAGCGCAGAAGCACTGCAGAGAATGGAGGAGAGCAAAAGAGAAGGGGCCTCGCTTTTTGAAAGCTGGTCAGATCAAGTAACTCTAACACAGTTTAGTGTTTGAAGGAAAGCCTGTATCCTCCAGACTGCAGTTCTGGTCCTAGGCTCTGATACCACCTTTAAGGTATCTGCAGATGTTTCTAAGGTCAAAGTGCGGCAGATAGCGAACTTCTTTACGGCTGTTCCTGAGGCTGAATTCCATGGTCACTCAAAATTGAAAATATTTTACTGTATACTGGACATGCAAAGTCACATAACTTTTGCTTTACCTAGCCTTTAGCTGCTGCTTTTTAAAATTAAGAATGTCATTATCCAACACGCAACTACAGCCATTGCCTTGCAATCTAAATGTTTAGAACTCAGTTTGAGAGGAGTGTGTTAAACAGTCAAAAATAAAGTCAAATAAAATGAAGGAAATATTACAGATGTAGACATCTACAAATTAAAACAACTTCAAAGACATTATTTTGGATATTTTTTCCTATTTAGTTAGAAAAAAAATTTTAAAATCAAGACATTATTTTGGATATTTTTTCCTATTAGAAAAAAAAATTTAAAATTCTACATGATATCTTGGTTTGGGTCTCAAACAAACATAAATCAGACTGGCCAAAAGAAATACCCAATTACGAAGAATACTGGTGATAGTGCCTGTCTCAAAATCCACTAAAAATCTTCTCAGGTAAGTTCTATAACCTGATTGAAGACCACAGGAGTTTTTGATTGGTCAAACAAAAGTGTAACCTGCAAAATATAAAGCTGTTTTATCCTTCACTGAAGACAAGGAGAGACCCTACAACACGTAACCAATCCACCATAAACAGAAGACAAAACAGAAATAAATCTCTGTTAACTGCAACACATCACACACAAGAGTGCTTTAAATTTGGGTCTGGACTGTGAGAATTCCAAGCTTCTAATTAACTCTCGTTTTGTTTGCCTCAAACAAACAGGAGATCAATACTTTAAAACAACAGCTAGAAACACGGCAACAAAGTGTGACGATTTCTGTGATCATGCACAGGAGCATTTCCACATATCTCTGGCAATCTTATGGCAAAATTAGCTGAATAGGTCCAAATTATACTGCTAATAAGTTTTTGCACCAGATACTTTGGAGAGATTCAAAGAAAATGAACAAAGCCAAAGGACAGAGAAAACAACATATGGAGAAAAAAAAGGAAAAAAAGAGGAGACATAAGAGGACAAAGGAAGTAGGGGGGTGAATTAGAAAGTGAGAGAAAGGAAGGAGATGGAGGGAAAATGAATACATGTTAGAAACAAGGAAGCTTTTAATAACACTATTCCCTGAGCTTGAATTTGTTCTTTCTTTTTGCTCATACGGGATTTAAACGTAGGACCTCGCACGGAGAAGGATGATTCTATTTTTTCAAGGAAATTTTATAACTTCTATTATAATATGGACAATCCAATAGATATATAGGACACTGTGTAAAACAAATTGATGTCAGATTCTATCTTGAGTATAAATGGAATCGCAGATAAAAATACAGAGAAGAATTACGCTTAGCACAGCATATCTAAGCCCGCAATTAATGTTTTCCACAGAGTGACTTTTTTTTCAGTGGGGCTGATGACATTCATAAGAGCCTACCATTTACTGGTGCAAAGTCATGTAGTTCCAGACAAATGACGACGCAGAACACGTAAAGCCTAACTAATCATGCACGGTACCACTTTGGATGCATTCTAGCATCACCGTCAAAGCAAGCATCATTGTAGGGCTTGCACGCTATTCAGAGGGATACCAACCTATTGACAGTGTTTAATTTGAAGAAAGGAAACTGCTCAAACTGCCCGATTGGGAATTCAGTTAATTATATCCTGTGGATGTCAAACAGATGAGAACACTTTCGTTTTAAAAAGCTCAAATACATTTTCACTATTTACTCACAAAACACTGCACTGGAAAAAGGCAGTACTTCCAGGCTGAGTCAATTCAAGTATAGTTTATTCTTTCAGGGACCAGTGACACTCCCATTATCAGCAAGAGAAATTAATTTTTAAGAGGTAGTTTAACAGCCTCAATTACTCAGAGGAACTGATAGTATAATAAGATGCTGGTAGAACACCATTCCGGCTAAAGGAAAGTTACTTTTAAAGGTTAACAGCAAATCATTTACAATAAATTTCTTTTCTTGGCTGTAGCAAAATGTGCTGAACTCTCCCAATGTTCAGACTAAAAAGCATAGCAATCCACAGTTTTTTCCTAGGTCTTGAGATTCCTTCACCGCATTACTCTCCTAAGACTTCTACTCTAATGTGACAGGTTGGGAAAGCTGCATTAGTGCATTGTATTAGCTAGAGCAGTACCTACAATGCAGTCTGAGGTTACAGTCTTAAGTAAGCAAGTATTGGGTAATTTTAAAAATACATTCTGTTGCTCTGCCGCTTTTACAATGAGATATTAAAAAAAAAGGAAAAAGTTATGCCTTTTCATTCTTAAAATGTATTTTCTAGCAGTGAAAGAATCCAATTGAAAAAAAAAAATTCTTTTAATCTTGGGGCCAGTTTAAGTGTCTGCACTTAAATTTAGTGAGTAGGCTAATGTCCCTCCAATTGGATCTCAATTACGTACGCTCCAGTTCTTGCATTTAGATCGTTGTTCAATAAATAATTCAGCTCCCTGGGGAATAAACTATTAAACCAAAATCCAGTGGACTTTAAGAGAGATATGTTTGAACTTTCTAAATAATATTGGAAGTCTTTCAACAATTATTGTGCAAAGCTTGTACAAAATCACGCTGTTAATGAGACCACCTTGCAGTTACATTGGCATCACTTATTCAATTTGCCAATACAAGTCATTCTCTTATAATTTATTTTTCTCAACTGTTTATTTTGGTTAACAAAAATGAGATGGTATTACTCAATTTTCCTCAGCTTGAGAGAATGCTCTTTTATTTTGCAGCAGCCAGTTGTCACTGCTTACTCTCCTTCTCAGGGCTGCGAGAGCATTGGCGGACCTGACTGTCCCTGCCCAGCTCCTCCAGGATGCTGCAGGGTCTCCAGCCCTCTTCCTGAAAAGTTATTTGGATTTCCTGGCTTGTCCTTGGCCCTGGGTTGTTACCTTGCTGATGTTCATCAGCCCCTCAGCAGGGCCTGTTGCCATCACTACCCTGCTTGGCCCGGCTGGCTGGGGTGCGGTGGGGCTGCACTCCATCAGTGTGGCCACTGTCCCCCTGCACCATGACTGCCCTTTGCCCCCAGTACCGAGGAAGCCCCTGGCCTGCAGAGCACCCTGGCAGTGAGCTCAGATCTTCTTGAGTGCTGAGTTGGGCCCCATGGAGAATGGCCCCCATGGTGGTCCCATAGGCCCTGCTCTTCTCCAACTCTGCACCCAGAGCTGCTCCTGCCCCACACCACCCCCAGCCCTCCCACACTGACTGAGCAAGGCTGTGAGGGTTTCTCTGTCAGATGTAGTTCATACTCCTCGCTTTACCCAGGGGACAACAGGTATCAGCCTCCACCCACCATTCACTCCTGGTTCTCAGGAAATGTCCTAAACTGGGTCACCTCCTGTACAGAGCCAATAGCTCCCTGTGGCTAAGCCACAAACCCTTACAGTGGAAGAAGGCTCAGAAAAGACGGGTATGGATGATGTGCTCGCAATGCTCGGAGAAGAGGGTAGAAAGTGACGACAGTTATGGAAAAGGAAGATGAACTTGAGCAGGGAAGTTGGACTAGGTGACCTCAAGAGGTTCCTTCCAATCTAAATGATTCAGTGATTCTGTACAAGAGGCAATGCAAAAGTGTGCTGCAGAGCCAAAGAGAGTAATAAAAACAGAATCGGCGAAGAAGGAAGAGAAGTCCAAGGCTCTTTACCTTGGCCTACAGTTTTCTACAAAACCTCACTCTCAGAATTTGCACCTGTGATATAAACAATGTATACAAATAAAAAGTGATATAACATTAATCAAAAGGTAAACTTAAGCCTAAAATTTGTGACTCACTTCATGCGTTACAAACAAGAGGTATAACATTTTAACTACTGAAAGGCTGAATTACTGCTTTTCAAAGAGAAGCATTAATTCTGTGGTGCTTGCGGTGACTTGATTAAACCCTGGAACCACTGAAGTCTGGGGAAGTTTTGCCACTGACTGCAGAGTTTTGCATAATTTACTCTCTAGTAAGAGTCATGACACATATTTCTTGAAATTCCTGTAGTGCACCTGTCAATATTTTAATGAATTGATTCCTCCCAATGCCCTCCATTTCTAAGTTGTCTTACTAGTGTGTGCATCCTCCCTGGTGAAGTCTACACTTGCCGACCTACTCTGTCTTTTCCATAGCCTCAGGAAAGCTCTGGCCTAGTCTGTACAAACTCATGTGTCACCACCACAGCACCATCAGCACCACAATACCGAGTAATTTACTGAACACACAGCCTATAGAACTCCGCACTGAAATGAAGCAGTGCAGCTGCATGATACATCTGGATTCTTCCTTATGCCATGGCAACAACTCTGCTAAGACTCTGCAACCACGCAACAAAGTCGAATGAGCAGAATCAAAAGGACATCGGAGACCACACATAAAATTCTGCAATTCTGATCGATGAAACACAGGTGGGCCTCTAAACTGTGCAGTCAAGAAATTAGGTCTGTGTGCCCAGCACGCTGCAGGGTGTGCAGGAAGACTTAGAGAAGCATGTTCGTCTGTGTGCTGCAGGCTTGTCCACACAGCCCCGGCGTCTGGTTCTGGGGACAACTCATGGTCTACACGTTATGACAATAAGATACTGAACAACTTCCAGTGACTGTAGTGGAACCCACATCAGAATTTAAATTCTATTAAAGATGACACCACATAAGCAAGTGTTAGGAAAAACAGAGAACTGTGACAGATTGGATTCACTCTCGGCAAGATGTGACATGCTTCACCTTTCTCCACTGACTGGTCTAAAGGAGGAATTGTGACAGAGCTGACTTCTGTCTAATGCAGTTTGAAAATCCCATGCCAGGGGGTAAAGAATCATGAGAAACTGAGAAATATTCCATGTAAGCAAAATAAATAAGCAAACAAATGAACAAAAAAACATACAAAATCAAAATATTTAGAAAAACAATCTCTATTAAGGAATACAGTTACTGAAAACCCGCTGTTTTCAGCACAAACTTTGCCATTATGTCAGAAAATGTAACTCTGACAGCAGAGCACAGTTAACAGACCACAGGGTCTACTTGTAACCACTAATGAATTTTCGATATCCTAGTCTTGACTGCTACATACCTGAGATCATCAGTTTGCCTTGGTGTGACACAGGAACTCAGGACAGTGAGGAGTTTATTTACTCTCTCCAATTCATATGGTTGAAGAACTAATTCATGTTTCTGAAAGACCGATGTTCACCATACCTATTGTACTGTCTAATTAACATGAGATATGAAACATCTGTGTAATGGGCTGATGCCCTTTATGTACAAGGTCAGAAGGGTACTCCCCAGGCCAACTGGAGAGAGCAGAGGTGTTATTAGTGGCTGTATCTAAAGGATAATTAAGTATCATGAGCAGGTGTTCCTCAGGGTTCAATTCTAGAGCCAGTCCTGTTCAATATATTTATCAACGATCTGGATGCAGGAGCTGAGTGCACCATTACCAAGTTTGCTGATGATACCAAACTGGGAGATGCTGCTGACTCTCTTGAGGGACAAGAGGCCTTGCAGAGAGATCTAGATAGACTGGAGCACTGGGCTATGATTAATGGGAGGAAATTTAACAAGTCGAAATGCCGGATTCTGCACCTAGGAGAGAGTAACACCAGGCACAAGTATAAATGGGGAGAGGAGCGGCTGGGGAGCAGCCCTGCAGAAAGGGGTCTGGGGGTGCTGGTGGGCAGCAGCTCAGGAGGGGCCAGCAGTGAGCCCTGGCAGCCCAGAGGGCAAACCCCATCCTGGTGTGCACCAAACCCAGCAGCACCAGCTGGTCAAAAGAGGGGATCTTCTCACCGTATTCTGCGTTGATGCGGCCTCACTTTGAGTGCTGTGGGCAGCTCTGGGCTCCACAATTGAATGCATCCAGAGGAGGGCAAAGCAACTGGTGAAAGGGCTGGAAGACCTGGCCTGTGGGGAGCAGGTGAGGGTTTTGGTCTTGTCTAGGTTGGAGAAAAGGAAGCTGAGGGACAACCTCATTGCTCTCTGCATCTTCCTGAGGAGGGGACATGGAGAGGGAGGTGCTGATCTCTTCTCCCTGGTACCCAGCGACAGGATGCGTGGGAATGGTTCAAAGCTGTGTCAGGGGAGATTTAGACTGGACATTAGGAAGCATTTCTTTACCGAGAGGGTGGTCAAACACTGGAACAGGTTTCCTAGAGAGGTGGTTGATGTCCCAAGTCTGTTGGTGTTTAAAAAGCATTTGGACAATGCCCTTAATAACAGGTTTTAACTTGTCAGCCCTGAATTGGTCAGGCAGTTTGACAAGATGGTGACATTGTAGGTCCCTTCCGACTGAAATAGTCTAGTCTATTCTAACAAAGTAGTACTTATAAACTACAGACTGCAAGTGACTGGCCGTAGATATGAACTTTCAACCAGAGATGGAAACTTCACCTCTGTAGCAGCAAGTATTTCCAAGAGCTTTCTGCTGAGCACAGAAATAACCTCTGCTTTCCTTTAGTTCAGGTTCCACTGGCTGCTCTCCATTCCCAGGCAGACTGTGTCTGTGTGCTGCAGTCGTTAACTGCTCCTGCCTCAGTCCCTATGGAAATGGAACTAAAACTGAGATGATACTAAAAGGTTGCTAGGAAACAGCCAGATGATGATGATGAGGAGGATGAGGAGGACAGGATCCCGGTCTCGCTTCTTCAGGATATTTCTCTACCGTTTATCAATCAAGATTGCCTTTGATGATTTGCCAATTACAGGTGCTGCTAAGGAATTCTATTAAGAAAAGATCAGGAATGCTTTTTGAACCTCCACTTAGTACGATAAATGCAAAATTGTCTTTCTGACAAGATTTTGCTGCCTTTCGCAGTTGTACATGGAACTACTTGTAAAATTCATTCTGACTCAGGCTGATGCAGAATGCAATAGATTATTTGACAAATTACGTAGTACATTTATTATACTTTATATGTCTCTTTATAGCATACTCGCGATGAATATTTGAGTGTCTTCCAGTAGTGCATTAAGCAATGTGACTAATGCTTGTTACATGTTTATTCTTTCATTCCTCTCCCCAGGGGAAGATGTGTCTACTGTGCAATGTTTTGTTTTACAACATATAATGCTTGTCTGACTGTTTGTCTAAATGTTTATGTTGCAGAAGGAAAGGTTAAGAAAATCCAATTTGCACTTGGAAAGGAAGGTAGCACTCAAACTTGTGCCGGCCCTTGCCTCCTGGAGAAGTCGATTTCTCAGTCTCAGACTGACCGCAGCAAAAGCACTGTTTTCTATTTAATAAGATTTACCGTCTTTGCAAAGGTTTCCCTTTGCCAGTAGAACGAAATCGTCAATCACTGTTTTCATTCTGGGACTTCAGTTTAGATACCCTGGGCTCTGGCCACAAAAAGACTCAGAAAAACCCTGCAACTTTGAATCCAATTCAGTAGCTGATGAGGCTGGAAATAACACTCTGTAAACTACAGCAGCTGCCTGTCAGCTGGAAGAGTTCGAAATTCCCCACAGCTCACCATTTTCCTGCCCAAAAGACTGCTCTTCTTTCCACACGATATTGCTGTGACCCACAAAGGCACTGCAACCGGGAATGACTTTAATCAAAAGTGGGTTTGTGACGGCATATGCTTTGGGAGTAATGCTTATTTGAGCAGGAAGCTTCTGAATACACAAAATATAAGGATTGGCAGCATCTAGACTCCCATAGGAAAACCAGATTCCTAGAGAAGATAACAGCTGGGAAGGAAAAAAAAAGGACTTGTGGTCCTGTTTGTTTTGACATATTGTTAAAGCAGAAAACTTTTGAAAGACATACCTTCTCTAAATGATCTTTTTTACTAATTTTTCAACATAATGTAGATTTATTTAGTAATTAATTAATGCCAAGAACCATAAGCCATTAGATTCTGATTTTAAATCTTTGCTCTGTTAACTTTGTAGTGAGCTGCAGGCAATTTTGTGAAAAGAAAGTATAAAAGACATACTGATTTCAGTTTTATAAGTAGCAGAATTTCATCATAAAATTCTTATTTTGTGCTTTACGGTTTTTTTAATACTCTAGTTGTATTACTGTTACTACTGTATATTTTATATTTCAAAGAATATAGCGTTTCTCAGAGCAATAGCAATGTCTTTCCCAGTAACAGGCAGTATCACAAAGGCCTCCGAAGGTACAGCATAACTTCTGGAGATCAGCTTTGCTGCCATCAGGACCACATGCCCAGCCTAGGACATCTGGGAAGGCCGTGAGGCTCAGGATTTGCATATTGGTGAAACTGAAAATAAAAAGTTTGAGCAGACGCTAGAAAATTCATTAAAAAACGTTACCTACTTGAAGCAGAGTGAATCGTTGTTTCGTTGTTAACACACATCGCTCTTGTTTGTCTTCCTTTCCATAAGGCAAATAACTTCTCATGTTTTTTTCTTTGCAACTTGCGATAATCTTTAAAACTCAAAAGAAACTAATGGATCAAACCTATTTTTACAAGCATTTTGCAGGGGAAAATGTGGCGTCTACTCTAAGAGATTAACATTTTTTTTCTTCTCTTTTCTCCCTTTATATTTTAATCGATATTAATTATAGTTTGTCAAAATTGTATGTGAAATACCGGCTCTTCTGCAAGAATATAAAAATAAACCTTTTGTCTACTATACTTTACTACAGAAAAAAAAATTATCTTTTTATACCCTGTGTTTAAAAACATAACGTCAATGGGATATGTGTAGGGAGACGTAGATTCCTTTTCACATCTTCTTATACCACAAAATGTAATTTGATGTTGATAAATGTATCTCTCTAAGATTGCAGTTTTTGTGATCTCACCAGTTAGTTACAAGTAAATCAAACAGGGGTAAGAAATCTGACCCTGATCCTGTTGGTGACAGTGAGTGACCTATCATTTACTACAGTAGAGCAGATGGGTCCCATGGTTTAATTAAATAAAGTTGCTGTGGGCCATAGGATTGAACAGAAGTGTTGAAAAGAGTTTACTGAAACTTCAGTACTATGGAATTCGCTGCTGAAAAGCAAATTGCAAAAATAGGTACTCGGGAAAAGCAAAAATGTAGGAGGAAAAGTAAAAATTGCTCTGTACTCTACCTTCAAAAAAGATATCTACTGGAAGTCTGAAAATCTACTGCTGTTCTTTTTCTTACCTGACTATCCTCTTCTTTGATATTCCTTTATACATAACCGCATTCTGAGCTAGATGAATGAAAATAAGTTTATTTCAATTTTTTCCTATTTCTTAGCTGATTCATATGAGTCATAGCAACATCAGTCTCAGAGGACTAATCCCAGAAAAAATCTATCTGTCTGTCCTGGGGTCTCTTTTATAAGACGCACCTTCAAAAGGTTCCTTGTAACAGCAGCGTTTGTAACATCCGTATAACATCTGACACATTTTCCCTTTCTAGAGACTTGAAAAACTGGAATTGATGATAACCTAAACCTCCAGTGTTTATTCATCTATCATCTTTAAGTTTAATCCTTTCCAGGGGAAACTTGACATCCTATTTGTCCCAGTTTGAAAAACAATTAATGACTTTTTTTTCCTGTTTATATGAGGCAATGTTTCTATCTCAGGAAATAGAATTCTCCCTGGTAGTTACCCCCCCACATATTTTGAATTCTGGTACAAATTTCAACCCTCCCATTTAGGTAAAATTTATTCAGTCAGGAAAATGATGTAAAAAGCCTTACTATGATGATCTGAAGAAGGTTGGTTGTTCTTCAGGAAAAGTTGAGAGGCTTAATAAGGATGAGAGTGACAGGAGTTGCAGTTACTTTTTATAAATATATCAGAGTGAAAATAGGAGATAAAAGAAATACTTAAACTGAAGGATGATAGACATATTGATAATTCAGGTAATTAATTCCACTATGTACCTATCATATCCTTAATTCAAGCAGGAAAGCTACTTTTCTGTTAACTGAGGTTCCAAACTTCTCAGTTCAGCTGGGAATTGGGCTATAACTTTGGACCTGAGACATGACCTCTTGCTGTAAAAAAAGGTCTTGCGAGGACTCAGTAAAATAGTACTAATTATAATATATTTTGTGGTTTATTTTTTAATTATTATAAAGTTGTATTATTATTCCTGCATATGTGTCTTGTTCCTTTCTGCTACACTTTTCTCAACATTAAAATGAGATTCTATCTGAAAGAGGCTATGGATATATGTTATTCACTCAGAAAAAGAAAACATATGCCACAATCAAGTGCTATGAAGGTAGTTTTCAAATCAAATGGAAACCTTATGGAATGGTACAGCCATGATATGCTACAAACAACAAACTCCTGCAAATCCTTGCAGAGCGCAAACTCCTAGAATTATGTTAGCTGTGAAAAATAGTAAAATAAAACAACAGGCATTCTCTTATTTTTCTCAGTTATCCAATTTTCACACATTTTAATGGCAATGCAACTATTCATGCATACAATTATATTCATGATTGCACGCGGTGACAATTGATTTAATTGAGATGTTAGTGGAACATTTATTCATCAACCAATAATATCTCAATTTAAAGCCTGCACACGAACTAAATGGGACAATTACTGTCAAGAGCAATAACAATGGTGACTATATCTCTAACTGCTACCTGTAAAAAAAAAAACTAATAAAAAGGGGTCATTAGCACTGTCACTGTACATGTTGACTGCATCCTAATTTAGTATTTGCTCTGCAAATTTCCTGCGGTGTGTATGGGCTTTGGTTTCAATAAGAAAGGGTGTGAACACAATTTTAGGTTGCTGGCTAACAGCCAGCTATCTCCTTTTTGGGTTCAGCTTCATCAAAACATTGCTGTTCCTTGCATGTGCTTCAAAGTGCTACAGAAAGTGATTTACCCCTGCAGCCCAGAAATGGAGCCAGACCTGCAGTCACTGCCTCAGAAATCACGTTACCATTACTAACCCTTGTGAGGATGTGACCAGTGGATTAGGATTTGCTATCATTTCTGTGTTGGGATTTGCCAAAATTTGGTGACCTGGATAAACTGGAAACAGTAATGACAGAAGTAGGTAGTCAATATGACAACGATCTGAGCGATTAGAACCATGAAAGAGCATGGAAGCTACATGATGTGAAGCAGAGAGACAAAGAACTGACAGATAAGAAGGACAGAGCATAGTTAATTAATTAATTTAACGGAAAAATTGGGATGGAAGGAGAAGGAAAATTCCAGAAAGTTACAACTAAGTAAAGTCAGCATTAGAATAAAAATGAGCTGAAGTTGGAAGAAGTTGTTGATGAGTTTATCATGATGAAATTATTTAACTGATGAAAACAGAATCCTGAAAAAATTTGAAATCAGTGTATGTATATAAACACCTTAAGCTTGCTTTGTGTTGAGGATGAAGGAAAATAATGGGAAGAATTGACACTGAACTTGAATTTTGAAGAAGAAATGTGTTCTATATGAGTGGTTAACTGAAGTCTATCCTCAAAACTATTTTATGCAGAAGACTGCCCAAACAAAGCTTGAACTGTGGAGCTCAAGTCGACATTTGAAACAACACAAGAGAAAACAGTGTGAATGATGTACAAACTATTGTTCCACAATGTCCTGCTTTATTATTATTATTATTTGTGGAAAAAGGCAGATGGATGAAATAACATGTCTTGTTTATAACACTCAATTTTGGGTGTAGAGCTTTGTAAAAACTATGTAAAGTCAAATGCATCGAAGAATCACAGCTTACAGCCTGGAAAGTTGGGGAGCAGAACAACTACTGAGCTTCTAAATATCACCATTAAGCAGGAAATACATATGCAACTAGATCATCTAAATTTATGTAGCAATTACAAGCAGTGTTTGCTTGCTTAGCTGGCTTTCCTCAAAGGCTTACCCACCTCTTTTTTATGCTCCCAATTACACAGACAATTGCTATTATTAGGCAAGAGTACAGATGTATCTGTCAGAAAATCCATCTTGCAAAACTTAGAAGAAGAAAAAGATTGCTGGGAAGTGGTAGACTTTTTACGTTCTTTCTCAGAGAACAGGCTCTGTAGGTTTTGAAGAGTACAAACCCTCTCCCATGTCACGTATCTGACACAGAATTCGGGTTCTTCTAAAAATGACATCTTGCTCCATTGAAATCCATGGGAGCTACATCACTTGCTTCCTGCCTCTCCAGCAGCAAAGCAGAACCTTTGGCAACATTCTGCTGGAGAAGACGCTGAAAACTGAGTAATAAAAATGCTTTTTTTTGTGTGTTAGCTTTTGTTGATCTTTATGCTATAATCAAACAGGACTATCATTTATAAACTTCAAAAATATATGCTAATCACCAAAAGTTTGGCAATATATGAATGGGAATATATCTTACAACATTTTGTACAAGATGTAATTGCTTCCATTTCCAGTGAATTTGGGATGACTTCTACGAAGTATGGAAAAGGAAAAATTCAGGGCATTTTGGCGAGGATAGCAGTTTGTTAAAGAAAACAGTTTATCTGGTGTTTTTACATTTATTAGATTAAATATGTAATTATATCGGTTTATTTGAAGAGCTGCTCTTCACAAAAAGATGATATACAACAGTGTTTCCATCTGTTCAGAGAATCAGAGCAATTATAATTTGGGTCAAAGATACCATATTCAGCTTATATTGTTCTTGACAGCAAGGGGAGTGCGCTGCCATACTACTACAACAGGCTAAAGCAAAAAGCCACTGTGTGTTAACTTAAAAAACAGGTACAACATAGTATGAGCACTTGAAAAGCAATAATAAAACCTAAGAAGTGGAAATAATTTGTGATGTTTTCATACTTCGTCTTTGTTCTTTGGGGGAAGTGGGACTCCTCTGAGGGATTGGTGTTGGTGTCTCGGTGTTGGTTTCCTGGCCACTTCCAACCAAAACAAGGTAATTTTTCAGTAGCTGTGGATAAGACACATATCAGCCGTCTGGATCATTTTCCCTGCCTGTTGGCTTCCCAATGCTACTTTGATTTGTTCCCTTCATTGCCAACAGCTCTTCAATCACTTTTCCATGTCAGACATTCTTCTGAGCTGTGTTCCCTGTTGTATCATGAACTTTGCAGGGAAAATATTTTATAATCCAAGAGAAGGAGAAAGCAGTCAAAGGAAGAACCCTAGGCAATAACACAACAAATCAAGATAAAGCTGGCTGTTCTGTTTGGCTTCCTCATGTAGAAAGCCATGGAGGAATAAGGAGTGAGAAGGTTTAGCTGGGAACGATGAGTTTGGCGTTGTTGGTATGTATGTCTTTCTGTTACATCCCAAATCCTTCCCCTTATCATTCCCTGCTAAATACCTCTTCAACACTCCAGTTTTATTCTTTTTGTAAAAAGCCCTAATCACCAACAGAGAAATCTCTGCCTTTCTGGTGACGTAGACCCAAATTCCCATTTTGGTGCTGACCACCCCTTGAAATGTGTTTTCACTTTGCCCTTCTCCAATCTGGGCATCGCACAGGCTTTCAATATTTGGGAGCACACAGCTATACCAGGCCTGCTCTTGAAAAGGGAAAAATCATGTCTTAGAATGAGATAAATGTTATCAGTCACTTGATAGTCACTTCTACCTATCCTCACTGCAAACCTCCATTCCCAGGAGACATGCTTTACATTAATCATCCTACATTACGTACCTATGGGTTATAAAGATGATGAAAGTTGTGGTGTTTGCGAGGTTCTTATTGACAAGTTTCACTGTTCCTTGGTGATGAATAACTCTTATTTTTTGCATCCCATGGTTGTTTCTAGGCACACAAAACAATATTTAACCTTCGATGTATGTCATAAATTCAGCTATGATTCTCTGTTAATTAGGCACTCTTAGTATTTATAGGAATGTCCCTTTTTATTGGGTTTGAATATCTTTGCTTAAGCATGCTTTATGTAGCAATTATTGAATTTGAGTTCTCTGAAAACTAGCAGTAATTCAGTTTCTCTCCTTTCTGTGCTTACATAAAATACCATTAGAAGCTTCTTTAGGTAAACAGAAAAATGTGTAAAATGTATCATTAGTTGGAATATAAAAAAAAATGAAATGTTTCTGTAGAGTAACTAGTTTTGATTATGCCTGCTTTTTCCACACATTTTTCAATCTATTTTCAGCTCTTTTCTCATAGGCACAAGGGATTCTGCACTATAATATCTTCTTCCCTATCCTCAAGGGAAATAAAACTGATAACACCCTTTTATATTAAGCAAGCAGTGAAGTCAGTGTGCTGACAAGATGTTAATTTTTTTTAAGTTTTCTCATTTCCTTTTTCTAATGCTACTTCATTGTAGATAATTGGCCTTGTGTGCATGTGTTTGTAGTTTTAAACCTAGATGGCAATTGTGTTGTTGCTTGTTTTCCCAGTTTAAAATATTTGTAAATTCATCTATTAATACTTCAAACATTCGTTTATATATTTTTCACATGGGATTATTATACACTTAGATTTTATAAATTGAAAAAGGTTATGCTGCATTAATTCTTCAAAATAATGGTAAATCATTCAATTATGTCCTTAAATGTAGACTTACTTTGTTTTGGAAGAATCAGTTTCCCACCCTTTACTCTCTCCCTCACTGTCACTGTCCACTAATTCCAGAGGTCACGAAAAAAGTTTTTCTTTTGCGACTGCTTCAACATTGAGAGCTCCTCTCTTGTTAAAGAAGTCAAGCATTTTCTACTAAAAATTAAACTGACTTTTTTATTATACTGCTGATTCTGCTGAGTGAGAAAACTTCAGACAAAGGGAGCTTGTATAAGCGAACTATTCAGAGGAGGTACTTCATTACTTGGGAATGGGAAAAGCTTTACCTAGTGACAACTAATGGCAGCAAAACAGAACAAAAGTGAATACAGTAGCAGGGCCTCAGATTTCCCAAGCTGAAAGCAAGAGTGATCAGTTACAGGCTCTAGCATTGACCCTTTAAAGGTAGGAGATAATGAAGCTGAATATCAAACAATAAAAGAAGGTGGGTCAGGCTAGATGATGTGATATTTCCTCTTAGCTTTTAATGTTATCATCATTAAAAAAGGTACAGAAAAAGGAAGACTGAAAATGTTGTAACTGCAGAAGAGACATTAAACAGATTGTTCCCTGCTAGTAAGAACATCAGCAAGACTCAAATTGGGACGAAAAAAATTATGTGTCTTTGCTAATAAGTCAAGACTTAGAAATTACTGTTTTGCCTAATTTAGTATCCAAACACAGCCCCCGCTTCGAGCTAATTTGGTTCCTCATTTAGGATTAAAAAGAAACAATTCTCCACCTGCTATATTTGACTTTAAATAGAACTAGTGGAAATCATTCTTATTATTCGTTAATTTGTTTGGCCAGCTTTAGTCGTATAGAGTTAGACACTGCTGCAAGGAGCTAAAGGATTAAATCTTACAGGCCAAACACAATCCCTTTGCTTGGAGACTTCCCTCCCATGCCACTTTCTTCAGCCAGTCTAACATTTTCATAGACCATTCATTTCATGACCAGGACATAAGAATTACAACTCTTGGTATCAGCTACCTCCTGTCTGAAAATGTTGATGCCTAAATCGAAGCATAAACAGATTCTAACAGATCCTGTAGACTCTCTAGGCAGAGGACTGTCTCTTCCTCTTACTTATCTGTGCAATTTAAATTCCACTCGCTGTTAATGTCATCAAAATGAAACTAACAAACAAAAATTACAGTTTTTTATGTAATGTAATACTTCAGGAATAGTTCAGCATAGAATCTGAAAATTTGGCTAATTCGCTTCATAGAGAAAATGTTTTCTTTGATTTCTTGCAGAAGTTTACCAAAGTAATTTTGGATTTATTATATATAATTTCTCTAAATATATTTGAATATACAATATTTCTTAGAATTTCTGGGACAGAGAAATATATTGAATCCTGTAATGGCATCCCTGAATTTGGAAGGTCTTTTTAGCCCCATGACTAGGCTTCGCACGCTGCAGGTCCCCACAGAAGTTTGTTGTGGAATTTTTAGCTCATCAAACTCTACACACACACAAAGAAAAGCCTTCACGTTAAGCTAGCATTGGTCCTTATCTCTAGACCTGAAAGACAGGCATCTAACTGGAAATTATACTTGGTCCCATCCCCTGACAACGCCCAATTCCTTGTTTTCCTAAAGAAGAACAAGCTACTTTCAGCATAAAACAGATTCAATTTTTCCCACTGAAAAAGAGGAATGAGCAATGTATATACAGGGAGGTAACTAGCATCTGTTTGTTGTTTAGTATTTGAAATAAGTGTCATCTCATGCATGTCTTGGGGGAACAAATGGGACTATCCTGTAGGTTATGATCCCCTTCTCAGAAATGGGAAGGGCAAAGGGAAAGTGAATTTCCCTCTTTGAATGAGGCAGTCCAAGTGAATCTGCCATAAATGACATGGACATGGACATAACTGCTTTTGCTGCCAGTCACATTGGTTTTCTTTTTTCTTTTTTTTTGTTTTTCTAGTGTAAAGGTCAGCTCAGTCTTTTCAAGTACTTAATATGTGACTACCCTCAGAAGGAGATTTTGGCCGAAATTTGGGGGACATTTGCACTTGTATACATCAGAAACCAGGCTGCATAAGCTAGGTCTGTGGAGCCTATCTCTTTGTAAATAATTTGTCCCTTAGAATTTATGCTAACAGATCAATCTTTTTCTAGATCTACTTTCCTTTCTTACTGATTTTAAAAGCAATTTCCATTTCTCTAACTGGAAACACCTTTAGAAATTATTTTGGTAATTCATCCATTGTATTTTCAACAATTTATCTGCAGTGGCTATTGCAGTCTTCAATATTTCTCATTCCTTCTCTCTCTTTCTTAAGTATAAAACCGGTTTATTTCATTTTTTCTTCTTTAATTGTTTTCTTTAAGACCCTTCCCTGGATGAACATTCTAGCTCTGTTACATGCTGCCATTACTTCCAGTCAGCAAAAAAATGTTTTTATCTGTACATCTTAGCACAACATTGAAAGATCATTAAATCACCCACTTTGAACACTTTGAATGGTAACTTCACTGCAATTTCTTACTGATAAAAATCTTTAATCATAAAGAGAAAAATCATCTTGGACACAAAGATGTCATTCACTAACCAAGTTTCTCTCAATCTTCTTAAAAAACAGACAAACCAAACCAAACCTTCATCAGGCTGGGTTCCCAGGGAAATGCTACCTCCCTGAGAAAATGCCAGAGCAGGCATGTTCGTAATCCTT
>NW_009625001.1:13750-63597 GCF_000690535.1 Cariama cristata | reverse complement strand
GGTCTGGGAAGGAGGTGGGCTATCCACCTGCCTGAGGTAACTGCGTGGGGTGGGCAGGTTGTGGTCCGTTGTTTGGGTGTTAGCGCAGTCGCTTTTGGGTGGTTTAAAAATCAGTTTAATTACCCATTACGTGGACCAGAATACCCCAGCTGCGGGTAGGGAGGCCTTTTCGAAAACTCTACAAAATCCATTCCCGTTTTAAGCAAAACAAAAAGATAAGGCAGCCCATCAATCAGGCAGTGGAGGGCTTGGACCTCTCGATGCCTCTGAGCTTTCCTTCGTCACAGAGAAATAGGAGAAATGCTTGTGGTGGTCTGGCCATGGAAACCCATGTTTCCTTCAGCCTTGCTTCTTATGAGGAGGGGTGTAAATCTGGGAGCATGCAGGGGAGAGGAGAGGGTGTTACAGAGCAGGTCTGGAGACATGTTTGCTGAGTGAGGATGGGGAGCTGCAAGGTCTCTGGCTTACTCAGACCACTGTTTCCATAGATATCATGGACAATCCCTCAGAGATGGCTTCAGGAGTGAACTTCAGAGTGTGTTGGTGAGGGTCTGAGCTCAGAAATTGGTTTTGCTGCTTTCCTGAAGGACATACAGAAGGAGAGGTTTCCTGGTCAGTGAATGGTTTCTCAGAGCTGAGAGTCCTTTGCCCCACTTTTACTTGCTCCTCTGTGCCAGATCCTTGCCAACTCAACTTATAAACTATGGAAAAAACAAAAGTCGTTGTGTCATTAGACCCAAAGGGTTTCACGGAAAATATAGTAAATTATTGTACTGAGTCTGGCTGCGATAGAGTTCATTTTCTTCACAGCAGCCAGTGTGGTGCTGCGTTTTGTATTTGTGACCAAAACAGCATTGGTAATGCACCAGTATTTTGGCTGAACAGTGTTTGCACATCAAGGTGTTCACTGTTTCTCACTTTGTCCTCCCCATGGAGTAGGCTGGGGGTGGGCAGGAGGTTGGGAGGGGACACAGCCAGGACAGCTGACCCAAACTGCCCAAAGGAGTTTTATCCAAATGACCAACAGGATCGTCCTATGCCCTCT
The DNA here is from genome assembly GCF_000690535.1 of Cariama cristata. Lineage (NCBI taxonomy): Eukaryota > Metazoa > Chordata > Aves > Cariamiformes > Cariamidae > Cariama > Cariama cristata. Next base: position 62,552 of record NW_009625001.1, on the reverse strand, counting down.
GATTCCTTGGTGTGTTATTAACACTGTTTAGTTACAAATTAGGCAGCACCATGCGAGCTGCTATGAGGAAAGTTAACTCCATCCCAGCCAGAACCAGTGCAGGTGTTGCTGGCCATCTTACAGAATGTTAGGAGATTTTGTTCCTTTTTTGTTTACTGCTCGACTATCCATGCTGTGGAGCTGTTGATAGAAATGACAGCAAAGGAAGGTAAACTGAAATATAAAATAAACCAGTCATGAGGGTAACATTGGTCGTATTTACCCCGAAGAGATTGTTCCCAATTGGTCTGATGAGCTCTCAGATGCTGCCAAAAACTTGCAGTCCCTTATAACAAGACAAGGACACAGTGAATCCCTCATGCAAGGCCTGAGAGAAAAGTGTTAGGGTTTGCTAAATCCCTAGTCCACTGGATGGGAGGCTGCTGCAGCTCCATGCTCCCTGATCCAGACAGTAGCAAGGCGGAGAATGTACTCCCAAAAGGCACTCATGCATTCCCACACCCAATACACAAATATATGTATATACACGTATCTCAATATACATATACACACATGATCAGCCACACTGATAAACTCAGACAGAAAACACAAAGCACTCACACAGCAAGGCGGAGAATGTACTCCCAAAAGGCACTCATGCATTCCCACACCCAATACACAAATATATGTATATACACGTATCTCAATATACATATACACACATGATCAGCCACACTGATAAACAGAAAACACAAAACACTCACACAAATATGAATGGTATGGGTGGCCTGATCCTGTTCCTCCTCACTGCCTGATCATGGTGGGATTCTGCTAATGCAATGGGTATACATAGATACAGACATACATACATATATTTGTGCATACTATGTATATATGTATACATAGTAAGGATCATTGCAATAGGTGGTGGTGTGCTCAAAGTCTAGTTTATGGGCAAACAAGCAGCACATCTTATATATATATATCAAGCCAAGAATTTATTGTTAGCACAACTAATATCTTAACAGTCTAATTCAAGAATCATTATTAGTCTAGATCTAATTATTAGGGAAAAACGAGAATAAGATTGCACTTAGAATACTTCTGTGGAGAAGAGCTCTCAATAATAGTAATGCAATTAAAACTGTAAAACATGCACTTAGTTTCTATCACTTTTTCTTGGTGTTATGCTCACCCTTTCATTGTTTCTCTGGGTATTCAAGTCAGAAGTTTTTTACTGTGAGGAGAATAACACCTGAATTGTCATCCTCAAGCCCTTCATTGGGAAGAATACGATGTTGATGTTGCTGGTTTCTTCTTCCTTCAGTGGTGGACATTCATGTTCAGCCCCCATACCTAACAGTCCGTAAGCTGCGAGTGACAGAATCTGTCCTTAATTCACGGTAATTCCCCAGTTCATTAAGGCAAGTATCCACCTTGTGGTCCATAAACTGGAAACATGCCTATTTGAGACTTTTCCTGACACACTGTATTTCAAGGGTCTGTATTTTGCCTGAGCTGTAATTGATCTGTCTCCTGTGATATAAGACCGGTTTTCTAAGGTCCATATTGGCACCACACACTTCTTCACACAGAGTGAACTGTTTTCAATTTAGGGCATAGGATCATATGCCACAGCTTGTTGTTTCTTCCTCTGTTTTTGTGATACCATGGCTCCCTATGTCTAGAGTGGTTGCAAATTGCAAATGAAGTGGTTGTGCTGGAAAATTGTCATGCAGTTGCCTATGCTCACTTGATTTTCAAAGGTGACAGGGCTTTGAATGTGGTTCAAATTCCCAGTCCTGTTTTTTCTTTAAGATCTTGGTTAAGGGCTGACAATTTCTGCAAACATGAGTATAAAATCTCTAGGAAAGTTAAATATTCCCAAAGGAGATCTTAACTCATGGAAATTTGTATGTGCAGGGAGCTTTCCTCTGGGAGCAGGAGAGTTTGCTGTAACACCCCCCACAACCCCAGAATGTAATTACCTGCCTTAGGAGGAGCAGAGGAAGGGTGAGCACACCACCAGGAAAACGGGAGAAGCTAAGTGTGTGTAAAATAATTTTAATTTATTGTTATTTCTTTTTCTGTAAAATTAGATCTCAACTAATAATGATTAGACTCTTAAAATTTCAACTGTACTAACAATGAGTTCTGTATTTGGCTCCTGCCTGAGCTACAGCCCTGCAGCATCGCAGTGCTCACCGTGCCTGGCCATGGACCCACTAATATGGACCCTGACCCCAACCTGGGGGCTCACTGCCTGGCCTGGCCTCAGGGCTGCCTCAGTACCACGGACTTGCCCGTCTGTCACTGGGCTGTGTCTGACCCTGGTTACTCTTATGGGGCCTGATCCTGACCATGACTTGCTGACGTGTGTTCCCAGCCTGACCTTGGACTTGCCCCATCACTGTTTGTCTGGGGATCTGGGCTCTTTGTTGATCTCTCTGGGGCAGAGGGACAGACCCTGACTGGCAAGGACTTGTCATCCCAGGGATCCTCTCTACTCCCAGTGCCCTGGTTCTGAGGAAGCAGCCAGCCGGCATGGTGCTCTGGCAGTATTTTATCACCACCTCCAGGTTGTGATCCGAGATGCTACACTACTAGAGGATTTCCCGTTCTCATTTTACAAGGTCTGTACTCATTAATGGTGCTTCCAGAAAAGGGTGGCACATTTAGCCATTCTGATGAGAGGAATTTCCTCTATTCCCTATCTTCTTGCCTCCCATACAGAGCAGGTGAGGACCTAATTGCAGACCTTAACTTCAGTGCCTTACTTCCTAATATACCTGCAGCTGCACCCATGTATTTTTTTTTATCAACAGGCAGGCGTTGTGTACGTAGGTCACTTTAGTACTGCTTTGGGTTGTATTAAAGTGTAATATATTTAACATACAGCAATGTTGGATTAGGTCTGATCAAAATATACATGGATAGTAGATAAAGGCAAGGACAAGGTGTAACCTTCTCTGTCCAGTTAAAATTCAGCCAAATCCTTGCTAACATTGGCACGCAGCTAGTCATCATTTGCAAAAATTTGTTTTATATACTCAGAGATTTTAGAACTGGAAAACTAAAAGAGGATAGAGAAAGTGTGTGCCTGCTTCTAAGTTTATCTACCATACTTTTCTACCTTCCATGAGTGCTAATGAGGTGTATACTAGGTGGAGTGATTTTCCTGAACATACAGGTATGTTGGTAGCCTTTATTAATAGAATCATAGAATGGTTTGGTTGGAAGGGACCTTTAAAGGTCATCTACCCCCTGCCATGGGCAGGGACATCTTCAACTTGATCAGATTGCTCAGAGCCCCAACCAACCTGACTTCGAATGTTTCCAGGGATGGGGCATCTACCACCTCTCCGGGCAACCTGTGCCAGGGTTTCATCACCCTCACTGTAAAAAATTTCTTCCTTATATCTAATCTGAATCTACCTTCCTTTAGTTTAAAACCATTACCCCTTATCCTATCACAAAAAAAAAAAAAAAAAGTTTGTCCCATCTTTCTTATAAGCCTCTAAGTATTGAAAGGCCACAATAGGGTCTCCCTGGAGCCTTCTTTTCTCCAGGCTGAACAAACCCAACTCTTTCAGCCTGTCCTCACAGGAGAGGTGCTCCAGCCCTCGGATCATCTTTGTGGCCCTCCTCTACACCATCTCCAATAAGTTCATGTCTTTCCTGTGCTGAGGACCCCAGAGCTGAAGGCAGTACTGCAGGGGGGTGAAACAGAGGGGCAGAATCCCCTCCCTCGACCTGCTGATCACGCTGGTTTTGATGCAGCCCAGGGTACGGTTGGCTTTCTGGGCTGCAAGTTCACGTTGCCAGGTCATGTCCAGCTTTTCATCCACCAGTACCCCCAAGTCCTTCTTGGCAGGGCTGCTCTCAATCCCTTCATCCCCCAGCCTGTATTCATACTGGGGATTGCCCTGACCCAGGTGCAGGACCTTGCACTTGGCCTTGTTGAACCTCATGAGATTCTAGAAGCCTTTTTTTAATATCGGTAGCTTTTCCTAAAGGCAGGATTGCAGCGTCCTTTTAACAGAAGGTAAAATGAAAGTCCAGGACCGTTAGAATAAGTAACTGAAATACTCATCTTTCTCCTGCTGTTATAGGTAGAAGCATTGGTTCAGTTTGTGAAATACAGATGTATAGTTGTCTTTTCAGATAGAAGTGGCAGAACCTGTAGGCAGGAGCATTGTCAAAAGCCTCCTAACTGGGAGTATTAAATTAGGCAAAGATGAGAGGAATATTAGCTTCTGAGTTTCAGCTCTCAGGGAATTTGGGAATCTCCTACAGAGTTAGAAGACTTGTTGATACTTAAAGCTGGGTGAAGCACATGCTGGGGTGAGCAGGGAGTCTTGCCTAGACTTTTTCCTGCCACAACAATCCATAGGACATCCTTCTTCTTGTTCCTCCAATGCAAAAATAAAAGAAAAAAAATCTCCTCCTGCCAGAACTGTCGGAATCTCCTCCACAAGAGGTCTCTGCGGCCACAGGTTTACTCTGTGGCTGTGCCGGGAAAGGCTCTGCAATGAAAGAACCTGAAAATACACAAGAGGTCACAAATAATCCTGTCCCTGTTCAAGTGGTCCAGAACATCTCTTGTGGAAAGGGGTGGCAGGTAAGATCTGAATTTCAAGTAGAAATTAAGGGCGAAAAGTACACCATCTCAGCTGTAGTTATCAAAGCTAATGGAAATGTAATATCCCACACATTTGTTGTTCCCATTCCATAGGTGACTTTCAAAATGCACTAAACCCAGCAGTTTTAAAGAGACTAAACTGCAAGAAACCCATTGTGAATAGGATTTGTTTTTTGGCTGTGAGTCATACCTGAATTCTCAGTGATCTATACACTGATTTCTTGTAGTCATTTGTGTCTCAGCCATTTGCTGAATCTTTTTTTCCTGAGCTAGTTCCAAATTTGCATTTTAAAAGCCCAGGGGTTAACAGCTGTAAAGGATGTCACAACTCAGACAGCTGGTGTTTCTTGAAACCTGGGTCTGCATCTGAGGAAATGCAGAAAATGAGGAAAAGAACTGAATTGGGAATGTTTTAGTTGTTCATATATTTTCACTGGAAGGAGATTAATATCTGTTTCCACTCTTTCTTTTATAAAGCATAAATTTTTACACAATCTTATTTGAAAAATATCTCCCCCACAAAAACCCCAAAACCTGCAAAACTCTGCGCAAAGTTTACAAAACTATAAATGATAAGCCTTGTTCCTGAAAGGTGAATATTTCCAGTCTTTTCTTAAAGTAACAAACTATAATTCTCAGTCCAGGACTCCTTGATGCTGTCATCCACCAAAGAAAGTAATCATGCAATGGCTGAAGAAGAAATCTGTCCTATGGGGAGTGAGTCTGGGGAACGATGGAGCTACCTTCACAAGCCCATTGCACAAAACTATGTTCTGCAAATTCAACTTGCAGCGGAGTGGTAGAAATCTGCCTGCAGCAATGCTTGTGCCTACACTCCAGCATGATAAAAAGAGAGTTGTGGAAAGTATCTTGTAAGGAATCTCTGTGATTCCTGCATCTCTGCCTTCTAACCCTGTGACAAACCTGAGAGAAAGAGGGCATCTTCAGATCCACTGTTAACTGGAGGAGGAGTTGCCACTTATTATTAATAGCCAAAGGTCTTTATTTATGAGCTTCAGTTATGATTATTGGTGCGTGTGTATGTCTTAGCCAATGAATGTTCCTTTGATTTCCTAGATAGTAGTGACAGAAACAGGAAAATGAATATGAGATGTTACGGTTTTGAAAAATGTACTTTGACAAAAAACAAGCCAGCAACCTACAGCTTTCTGTCTGCAAGATAAAAATCAAATGTTGATTTGTACTGAAACTTTGTCTGCACTGATTAGCAGTCAAATATGTATCATGTATTTATGGAAGATAATAAATTTTGAAAAACAGTATGGAAAATATTGGACACTATGAGAAATTGAGGTATCCCCAATAAAATGTAAACATTTGAAGTGTGGATTTTTGACATCACTGGGGCCAGAATGGTGGCCCAGGTTTATCTCAACTAACACAAGGTATTGACCTGAAATGCATACCTTCAGAGTGCAGTCACCCTAGGCTGCTTCTAGAGCAGTGTTTTTTATCCTCATGCATCTAATGCTGTACGTTGGAAGGGCCTGTGATGGTAATTTTGTAAGGTCTTACATCAAGTATGCTTCATTTTGCCAGACAGGGCTCTCTACCTCCAAGAGGGAACTTTCAGTCTTCTGCAAGCTGAAGAAATTTGGAAACCATTGCTGTACAGTGAGAGCAGAGGTGAGGTACTCTAGTAGAGATCAGCGAGGCTGAATCATGTTTTAGAGTGTGTCTTTCTTGATTATGGAAGAACCTATGGAAATTAGACTCCTAATATGCAAACTTTGACCTCAAGACTAGAACGAGGTGGAGTACTGGTGGCCCTCTGCCTGTGTTTCTGTTCGCATAGTATCTTGCTTAGTGGAGCACAGTCTGATTACAGCCACTAAGTGCTGCTGCTGTATAAATACTGTTATTGCAGCAGTTGCACATGCCAGTTCGTATTTCATGCTTGTGATTCCATTTCTATTAGTGGCTGTGCATCATCATCACTCACACAGATACCAGCAGAACCTGTCATTTGTAAATGCTGGCAGAGGGCAATACAAGTCCTTTCCTAGGCATTACAATGTATTGTTTAAAACCTCAAGACAAATATGGTCACCTGTACATGCTTTCAGATTGTCATCAGGCCGTAGACATCCACTGCTCCAAGTAATTTCAGCTAAACTATCGGGATTTTGGCATGTAACAAAAAATCAAACTGGAAATATTTTAATTGAGCAAAAAGCCTGAAACCCCAGGGATAAAAGATAATGTCACTTTTAGACCAGGGAGAATCTGAGAATTGGTCCTAGGAAAGTAATGGAAGAGCAGTTATGGTCTCGCAATTAGAACCAGAAAAGTGGCAGCTCAATACAAATCCAGCTGAAAAAGCATAGAAACAGGCTGGATGAGTTGGAAATGAAATCATTCATTGATCAGGTAAAGTAAAGAGGGAAAATATCTCTAGAAGGGTTGGTCAGCACAATATCAGCTGTATCAGGACTGTAAGCTACAACATCTGAGAGCTTTTTAAGTGCCAGGATGTTGCAATAACAAACCAAGACTTAGTAACTAAATGGCTTCTTTTATTGTAAAACCTGCTGAGTTGTTGTTTTTCTCTTTTTCACACTGCTGACTTTTTTTTTTTTTGTTTTGTTTTTGTTTTTGTCTTTGCAAACAGCTTCACTAAAGTCTGTTCCAGAGGGAAGAGAAGAAAACACATCAGTGAGGAGGTAGTCATTGGCAAAGAACTGAGCAACACTTAGGGACAGAGCCTTCTAACACCAAATGCCCACGGAGAGATGTAGCTGGGGATTGAGAGAGTCACACGAACCCCCAGTGCACTGTTAAATACTTTCTGCCTGAAGCTGATTTCCTTGTTGTTAAGTTCACCTTGAACTTGTTGAAACTGTAAGACTGGGGAAGAAATTCAGTCTTATGGTTAGGGCATAGGAGCCAAGAAGTTTGATATCCACTCCTGATTTTTCTGCAGGTTTGTGTAGATCGCTATTGTTTGCAAAGTGTTTCGAGTTCTTCACATTGCTTGAAGAGAACAGTGCAGTGGTATTATGTAAGCGTTTGCAGCTCTTGGTAATTGGAAACAGAGTTTGATTTATTGCCATACACAGCATTTCCCTAAATCAGGAGACAAATATATCCAAGGTAGAACTCAGGAAAACCTTGAAATATCCAGCCTTTTCTCTGTTAAACTAAGCATGGTCCATTCTACTGAATTTGCTCTTTCTCTCTCCCTGCAGTTCTCTTGTGCCTTTCTGATGTGAAAGACAGAGAATCTCTGCCAGCAAGGACAGCAGTCTGTGAAGTTCTGAATCAAAGGATTGCTTTTTATATAGCCACACTTAGAGATTAGTCTGATACCAAAGTTGCTGTTCTTGAAGATATGCAGAAAGAAATAGTAGCACACTAAAAACTAAATGTTGTTTCCTGTTTCGATCTGAACAATTAACCAGAAATTCTGGGTTGTGGGGTTTGTTGCAGTCTGAGAGAGGAGCAAAAGATGATACTAAATATTTCTCTCATACAGTCCTGGTCGCAGCTGTTTCCGTGGAAGGGACGGAGTCCTGGAGGTCCTGTGTCCTAAATACATGCTAAAATGCCTAAGCCATCCACTTCCCTTCATCTGTTGCTCATGTCCTGCAAGAAACATTGCAGAATTTGCCCTTCTCTCTCTTCTTATTTATATTCTTTTACAGTTTTCTGTCCCTTTTTCCTACCAGCTGGTTTTCTTTTTGCATTCCCCAGATTTTCGTCTTTCTTTCCGCTCTCTTTCCTTGTTCTTTCTCTTTTAAACCTTTTCACTGCTAGTCTTATCCTAATTTTTCAGAAGTCTTCATTTGACTCAGTTTGCACCTTTCTTTGCATGGTCAGCGGGTCCAGCAATTCCTTCTACTCTCTGTATCACTGACCAGCACTTTGGTGACCCGCAGCTTGGAGAAATCTTTACAGGGAAGGCCTTTCTCAGCCCCAGTGACCCCAGGGTGGATGTGCCTAATCATCCAAGGGATGGTGGGAAAAGGAGCTGTGCTGGGAGGAGCTCAGTGCCAGAACACTGGACAATATAGCTGTCAAACTCAGTATCTCATGAGCATGTATAAACTGATTTTTCCAGGGCCTCAGAGCTGTGTCACGTTTGGAAGAACATAATGAAAACAGTCAAAGACACAACGTTGTCCCCAGGATTACATGTATGGCTCGATTTCACGCTCCTGCTTTAAAGCACAGAAATGCTAGAGCTTTTCAGCAATAGTGTATGACTGATTGAATTTTTTTTTATTATTTTACGTATACAAAATATTTCTCAACATTGGTCTTGGAAACAACTCTTTTTTTATTGAACCTTTCTGTAAAAATATCAGTGTGGAACAAATGTGACAAAGGAAATTTCAGCTTGAAAACTGAAAGTATAACAAGGCTTTATTGTGGAAAGCATGAGGAAATCTTAATATAAGATATTGGTGCCTCCACCTTTGATAATAATTTGACTACTGAACATTAAAATACTGACAGTTTAACAGAGAGTAATGAGCCATCACTTGTCAAAAATAATATGGTAGGAAAAGGTCAGCTGTTTGGGAAAGCAAGTGCCTGTGGATTGACAAGGTTAATCATAAAAACAAGTGTATTGCTGCCAAATTGTCAGTTGCTGGGTAACTCACAGCTGAAGGAAAGTATATTTGCTTAATTGAAGGAATTTAATGATTTACCATCTGTGTGAAATTTTCTTCAGTGGAGCATGTAAGACTAAAATATGTGTTGTATAGACAAGAAGCAACCAGCTTTGTTGACGTTCAGGTTGTGATTAAGACATGAGGCTCAGTCCAGTTACCTGCACACAGGCAAGTGCCTTGGGCTGATTGACAAGCTCTAGGCCACCCTACTGGTTCTGCTGCTGGTGGTCTAGAAGGAGCAGGTATCCTAATTGTGTCATATTGGCCAGCCCTGTGAGTATGTCTCTCATATCACAGAACATTTAAAACGGTGCTAGAAATCCATCTATGAACTAACTCAAGTCCTTAAAATGAGATTGATCTATAAATTAAGACACCTGCACCACATGTGTCTACAGGTGCAGTAGATGTCTAAGAGGTAGCAGATGTCTCTACAGACCCTAGACCCTGGGGAGTAATTAAACTGAGCAGCCACTACAGACATGGTTCAGTTGCCTAGACATGGGTGTCTAGTACCACTGAAGTGCCATAGGGCATGTGAGACATCTGTCTGGGCTGGCGGATACAACAGATAGGATGTGAAAATGAGCCCTTCTAGAAGAGCATCTGTGGACCAGGCAAGATAAATCAGGGCATCTCAAATGGCTTGACAGTTTTATTTAGGCAATGCAGTCTAGCTGCTACATTTGGTCAGCTAGTCTCTCTCTAGACTCAATTGATAACATTGGCTGCAGGCTCAATTCAGTTGGCTGAACATGAATAACAATAAAAAGTTCTTTTATTTAGTTTTGATGTATCCCTAATGGACTTAAAATAACTTAAAATATCCACGCAAGATAAAATAAATTATATGTTATTTATTTATGGAAAAGTTTCTTCACAGGCAAAATGATTGAAGACTAACCTGAAAACATGATAAACAGAACTTGATGGCGAAGACGCCTCACTCAAAATGGAGAATGTTCTACTTGCTTTTGACTGGATATCATTTGATTGTTTAGCTGGTTCTTGACATGGCTTTTGCAAGTGGCGGGGCTTTTTTGCTGATTGGAGGCCTTTTGGTGTGATCTGGTCATGTCCTACTGTAAATTTCTCTTACTATCCAAAACTGCGTGGCTAGATCCCAGTTGCCATTTGGAAATTATCCGTCCATCTCTCTGTCTCTGCCAGGCTACACCAACAAATTAAACAGTGACAGACACCTGCACAAGGCAGTAGAACTCAATCCATCTATATTGTCGACAAAGTACTGTCCTGGCTTGGATCTAGGCAAACTAAAACTCTCCTAAACAATTTCCAGGTGAAGTTTAGGAGTTAGCATGGGCCAGGGACAATTTCCCGGGACAGAGAGCAAGACAGAGAAACAAACAGAGGGAATGACCAGAGAAGATTAGTTTCCTTATTAAATCAGGTGAAAAACTCTAGCACCAGTGAAGTCATCTAGAAACACAATTGCTATGAAATAAAACTGAGCCAATCAGAACTGAATCCACCTTCTTTTCTCCCCTTTTGTTGGTTCTTGGAATAATGTATTACCTCACCTATCTACCCTTCCATAAGGCTTCCTTTAAACTAGACACCTAAGGTTCTTCTTATGGATAAAAGAGAAATAGGCAGCTTTAGTGTGTGATCCAGCTGACCTTTAGATGTCCATATTAAAAGAAGATGAGTCTTTCACCTGGAAATACCCATTGTAGTGTGTAAAGGGGATCTAGACTAGCTTAGATGACTCCCATCCTAACGTACCTCTATAATTTCTTGAGCAGCTTCTACCTGCAAACTTAGTCCACTAATCATTAAAGTATTCAGCAAGAGAGACTAAACGGGTACATGCAGAACAAGAAACTGTGGAGTTAGGGACTTCTGGGCTGTGAAGAGGGTTTTTTGTTTGACTACATGAAAAGATATTTTTTCTGACTATAAGTAACTTTTTGTTGTTGTTGTTTCAAAGGATTTCTTAAAAAATCCCTCTAAAACCAGAACTCTATGCTGATCTGATGTGGCTTATGGAACTATAGTCAGTTTGGTTACTTTTCTGCGGTTGGGAGGAGTTTCTAAATTTAAAACAAAATAGTTAAATGGTTTTTCAGCTGTTTTTCACCTTTGTTATGTATTCTGCAGCTGCTTCAAAATCATAGCAAAAATCAACTATATTATTCATGCTGGCAAGATTGAAAATGATGTAAAATTATGCAAAAGGAGAAGCCAAAGCTTTTCATGTTTGCAACCTTTTCACTAGCTAAACGTGTCAGGTCCCTTCTAGCCTATTTATGTATTTTCCTTCCAGCTTACATTATTCCATCCTAAAAGAGTTTAGGTTATTCTTTTAATAATGGGAAAACTCAAGGGGCATTTTATGTGATACAAAAATTCTCTCCAGAATTGATTTTCCCCTGCGTGTTGCAGAGCACCAAATCTGGCTTCAAGTGAATTCCATTAACAAAAGTACAAAATACTCTTTTTTTCCCATCATTTTATCTTGGGTAAGTGACAGTTACACAGCATGTTAGAAGTGATTGAGGCTTTCACCGAGTGGTATGGACTTCTCATTAGAGTAGGATGATTACTGGAGTGACTTCTCAGTCAAAAGACATTATATTTGCAATGGCTATGTTGTAATTAAGGACAGATGAGAGCCACAAGCAAGCATTGCTCTGAAGAATACAGTTCACATTATGCTGAATTGAAGGAGCTTTCCAAGGAAAGGGGCTAGGAAGAAACTTATTTGGCACACGTGATTTCTTTGAACAGTCCCAAGCCACTAGTTTGTGGTGCTTCCCCAGAGACCAACCTGTGACATACTATAGGAAGACACTTCATTCTTTCCCTGGCAGACAAAAACGGCACTTGGGGTTTTTCCGAAGAGTCATTTGCTGCATTTAGCACATATTCCAGGAGCGGCAAAGTTTACACTGACAGACTTCTCCCTACCTAAAGTTACCTGGAGTAGCTGTGGTTCACTCAGAAACGAACCAAACCATATTGCTATTAGACAGGCTTCTCACCAAAGACACTACGAAGGAGAGATCTCATTTTAAAGGTGGAGGAAAGAAAACACAGAGCACTGTTGCCTAAATAGAAAACTGGAACACAGAATGGGAACACAAAAGGCAGTTAATATTGTTTATTGCACTATTGCAGTACTTTGAAACCTTATGCCATCTCTCTAGTGCAAAAGACAGAAATCCTGCTTACTGCTACTCATTAAAACAGAAATCATTCCACACTTTCAGAGGTTAAGTATAGTTTCTAGGCACATTCTGAGACCAAAACTCATATTCAGCCTATCTGAAAATCCAAATTGGGCTCAATTTTCAGAAATCTGTATTCGTGAAATTTTGAGTACAGAAATCCACTTCTTGCCCCCGAAGGAGCTGCATTCCCTAGTGGATGGTATGAGTCCGTACATCTCAGATAAGTCTGTTAAGTTCACAAAGTGCTCTGAGATTTCAAAATACAGCTATTATGGAAATAGCCATTGTTATTCTTGTTTTTAATAGCTGCTGACAATCATGAATATTTTGAGGAAAAGTGCCAAGTTAGAAGCTGTGTTTCTGAATAGAGCTTTTCAAATAAGCAAGGACTCTATTATGTTTCGGGTAGTTTCGTGAGAAGCTTTATGTTGGTGTGTCTGGACTGTCATCCAAGAAGCATCTGGTGGAAGGGGATCAGATTGACATAGCAAAGACTGGTGGTCATACTTACATGTCCCCTTGTGGAGCTAGTTTATGGTTTTGGTTGTGCTAAAGATGTACACTTCATATTTGCAGGGCTTTATCAAATTTACTTGAGCTGTTTGAAACTCAGCATTTCCATTTCATGGCAGATATTGAAGTTTTAGGATATATTTTCATTCTCAGTATGAGCAAAACTACAAGTATAAAATTTTCCTGCCCATTTAGAAAAGTGTTGCTTTAAAACAACATATCTATATAAGTATGTACACAGGAAACTTCACTTGAAAATAAAATTGTTACTTCAAAGCTTATTTGGGGTTCTTTTTGTCTTGTATTAGTTCATTATCTCCTGACATAACAGTTCTAGTGGTCCGGGATATGGCACATCTCATCACACTGTATCCTGTCAGGAGTGGTCCAGGTAAGGATGTTATTACTGGGCAACCAAGTGGGCAGTTTCCAGTGGATGGGATTCAATTGTAATTACCTAATTTCAGGTATCTTCTTTGTGTAGTGACTACATTGGAGCTGGTGGCCAAATTCTTGGTTTGGAGAGGGATTTTCTACAGTCAACAGAGCCTAGAGTGTAATCCAAGTCACTCTGAAGTAGATACCTACATTTAGGCAGGTGAATTGTTTTCTAATCTCTATTGCCTGTATTGACTAGTTCTGCCGTAAGTATAATGGCAGCTTAGATTCTGTTGTAGACATGTACATTTAGGTTTGAATTTGGTTCTGATTTTCACCCTATATGTTCACCAGTGGGATGAGAGCTTTCTGAGAACAAAGTAATGGCAATAATTTGAAGCTTGTTGTCCATTTAATATTATTATCTTTGGAATATACCCAAGACCATTTTGGACCTGTCATCCAGAACATGTAACCAGAGCAGGGTACATCAAAGGCTATCTTGTCACTGAAAAAACTTGGTATATTTTTAAGCTGTTAATATAAAATCCTACTGAGACAAAGCTCCATAGTTCATGCAAGACAACTCAAAGCCAACTGGGTTTACCTGAACCTATGTCCACTAGGATCTTGTGTTTACTTAACTGTTTGATTTGGCAATCAGATACAAAACCACAACATTTTTAAAGCTTGTCTAATGAAGATGCTTGGAGTGAAATTGTTCCGACCACATGTCAATGTCTGAATCTGAGAAAATGACCTCAGGCTCCCTTTATTGTTAATGGGAAGAAACAGACATTTAGAGTATGAGTCATCTGACCTATTTTAGATGTCCATTTTGGAGTGATGAGTTGCAGATGAAATGCTGACTTCTCTCCATTGAGTATCAGAGAAGCAGAAGGTGATTAGCTTAGATGTAGATGTCTAATGGGATTAGATGAACTCGTCCCATCCCCACTTCAGTGTACAACGAAGGTATGCTTCACCTTATTAGCAGCAAATAGCTTTATCATCCAACAAACACCATGCCTGATATGGGATCTGTCCCAAGACTAATCTGCATGGAGATAGGAACAGCCACTGGAACTGGAGCTCCATTTCCATTTGAGAGTGATTAACAGCCCACTGAGGTCAATGGGAATCTTTCCACTGGCTTCAGTGGGCTTTGCAAACTCTGGGGTTTCGGCATACATTAATTTAGCAGCTGGGTGCCACAATTTAAGATAACATCATTCTTCTGTTTTTTATTATCAATGTTTTGCCAAAGGTCTCCACTCTTGCAGCAGAGCTAGCAGAACAAAGTAAGTCATAGACTAATATGGGGGCTCACTCAGTCATAAAGGCTGTGTATATGCTACCCTGTTAGTATATGTTAGCACAACAATCCCTTCACTTAGTACCTAAGTCTCCTCTGATTTGGTCGGTCTAGTCCAGAGTCTTCATTATTATGGCAATCAATACTTTATCCCTTTGTCCATCTAATCCAAGGCTGCCACTGGTCTGTGGTTTACAAAGAGCAGCTTTCCCATCCAATCTGAGTGTTCACCGCCTTCCTTGAAGAGCCCCAGCAATCTGGTCAGCTGGCTCACCAGAGACAGGAGTAAGTTAGGGAGTCTATTTTAAATGAGTTATATAGATTCTTGTTATGATCTGTGAAGGGCAGGTCACCTCCAGCTGAAGGGAGGTGGGATGATGTTGCCTGTGGAAGGTGCCTGTCTCTGACTGGGCTGTAAGGGATGCCTGTGGGTGACTAATGTTTACAGGACTGTAACCAGAATGTGAATCCATCAGTAAAGTGTTTCCCTGACATTCAATTGCTGTCCTTTCATCATTTAACCATCTTGAAGCCTACATCTCAGTAGCAAGCCTGGTGGATTAAACAAACTGCCTCTGGTGATGAGGGGACTGAAAGTACCTTTGACAAGAATTTGAGGTAGACAAAACTTTTGGGATAAAACTGCATGTTCTTCCTCCCTGTCAGACAGGCAGAGAAGTTGCTTATATGAGAGAGAACTGATAAGAGGAAATAGATTACTGAACTGTATTACTGAAGCTTGAAACTTCATTAATTAACAATAAGTAACATGAAGGGACAGTGTAGCTTTTGGGGCCAGTGAAGACTTTGAAGAGAAAATATGAGGGTTTAAGGATTTCTCTTGTTTTTGTGGCATTGTGGGTACTTTTGCAATACGTATACTTTTGCTCACCCCACTGCTTCCATCTTCTTTTTCAGTTTCTGGGAAAGATTACTCTTTTGTGCCTGGAGAATGCCTCAGAGAACCTGCTATTGCTTTACTAGCAGAGCCTTACTGGTACCAACAGTTTTCTGTAACAACAAAGTGGCAAACCGATGTTCCCCCTGTTGTCCAGGTGAGTATGATATGACTTTCACAGTCAAACTGGGATCATTCAAATACTAATGACATCATTGTCCTAATCATGTTTCTACAGGAAGAAACTGGTAATTTAAAACCTTTGGGAAAATAATATTGGACAGCTAAAGTTGGATGGCTAAAATACTTTTTCATTTTAAACAGCAAGCAGGATTCATGGCTGTTGCATGGTCTGAGGAATTTCAGATTTTGATAGTAATGGAAACAAGGAGAATATATGCAAAGTTGAAAACCTTAACTCAAGATTTTAGACACCTAGGTTCCAGGTCATCCTTTCTTATAGGTTTCTTGTTTTGCCTAAAATAAGTCTGTCAGGACAGGATTCAGCTCAGCCAAATCTAACCACCTCAACCCAGGTGGCTTGTTTAAGACACCTCTCTGCACTCCCCATAATGTCGATAGGCACATCCAAATGGCAACTGGTCTCATTCAGATAAGGTGCATATTTCTCCATTGTGAGTGCCTGTCTTTCACCATTGACTCTAGAAGAAGTCTGGATGACCAGTTTAAACTAGATCTGAAACTTTTAAATAATTTTATTTAGCTGAAATAAATTCTGTTGTAATGTTAGGATTATAAAATCCATTTAAGTACACGTGACAGACAGATTTAATATATTCAGTTACAAGCCAATAAATAAGTTTTGATTCTAATGTTAGGGTTATAAAATCCATTTAAGTACATGTGACAGACAAATATTTTAATATATTCAGTTACAGGCAGAAATAGATTAATATTATGCTGTCAACTCCACGCATTGAAGTGGTCACAAGTCAGTATCACAGAAACGATGAGTGAAAAAAGCATCATAATTACGGTTCTTTATTTACCTCATGGTTTTTGTGCCTGTTATATTCAGGCTGTCAGAGTTTTTTTAAATAATTGTAATGGATAAAGATGGCCTAGAATTTTCCCTTCTGAATGAATACAGAGATTCTCTCCTAATGAGGAAATGGAGTCTACAAACAAATAAACAAACATGTTTGCAACACAGACTGAATAGAAAATGCCCTTGGGGAGGGATTCTCCGAGTGACAAGCATCTCTACTTCCAGATAAGCCAAAGTGTGCCATGGGTGCCTTTGCCTCCATGTGCTAATGTGAGTTCAACAAGCCCCCAACAAGAAGCCCCTTTTACCCCCAAGGTCTGTGCTTATGTGTGTAAAACAAACTATCAGCCATGCTCTGAGCAGCAGGGCAGGTGGCGTAGCACAGCTCAGATCTACGTGCCTGAGCCTTCTTCCCTCCCAACGAAGGAGGGAATCTGCCCTTCAGGAATGGTCCCTGGTGCACTGGTATCCTTTGAATCGTGTCCAGACGTTGCCTGAGAGAATGCTGATTTGCACAGGCCAGATCTCTGCCATGAAGTGTGCGAGGGTTTAAAGGATATAAAGAAGAAGAAGAAAGCTTTACTGACATCCATGGTTTAATTTGGGGCATTAAGGCACAGAAAGATTTAATCACTTGCCGAAAAGCAGACAGGAAGGCAAGGCAAGGCAAGGCACTGAACCCAGCACTCCCCAGGGCCCTTGCCACAAAACTGTTGTGTGGTTTTTTTTTCCAAGGCTAGGTTCATCTCTGTTTTTTTAGTGTCATTCAGTGCAGAAAGTATTCACAGTTGCTGTTGCTGTTTTTAAGCATGATCTATTACAGAATAATCTGAACCAGTGTCTTAAGAATGAGACAAAATTTTTTCCGATGTACAGCAGATTACTTAAGCGGCAGAGGAGTTTGTGTCATATGTACCTAGAGATGCACAAGGCTGCAGTGATGCATAGCTTTTCTGAGGCTATTTGTCTTCTTACTAGTCTTCGACTGTAGAGTGACCTTGGAAGGTAATCAGAGGGATAACTCAATATTAGCAAAGCAGAGATGAGCACTGTTTAAAGGTGAAGGAAATAGCTGAAATTTGCTCTGTGCAAATACAGAGAATATCCAGTAAATATTGAACTTACCCCCGATCCCACTTTTGTTTCCTGTCAAGTATCAAGAGCAATGAGCAAAGCACCTCACTGCAAGTTAGTAACACTTGTGAGAATTATTTTTTGCAACTTAGATGGTCTCATATATCCCTGTAAAGGGCATTTCACACCACTGCAAAAGAGGGAGTGAAGTGCCACAAAGTAAAAACCCTAAAGCACCTTCCAACGCAGAGGTGTGGGATATGTTCTCTGAAAGCAACATGTAGCTGCAGCTCAGTTAACTTGGAAAACTCAAGTAGTTAAAATGATAGTGCTGAATGTCTAATAATATCAAGAAAGTAGTACAGTAGTTTCTCTTCTTTGCCTCACAATCCTACTCTGTGCCATATTTACAGCCAGCTTGCAGTTTGGCAATTTTGTATAGCAAGGAGTAAACGCTACTTGGCTTGAAGGGTCAAAAGGACATGGAAAGAAAGTCAAGATAGAATAGCTGTGACTTCTCTCACTCACACAAATATAATACAAAGGCTGAAAATGAGACATGAACATAATTTTGCAAATTTGGTAAAGACCTCAAAAATGACAGAGGATCTTGACATGAGGCTTCTGGTGCCAGCACTGCTGCTCGGGACCCTTAAACTCACTCAGCCAAGCAGTATCTTTTACGTGAAGTTAAGATCCAGGGAAGTTGCCTTAGCAGTGAATTGCTGCATCAGTAGTTGCCAGGCAGGCAGCTATGCTGAATGCTGTCCTTAACAGGGTCATTTAAAAAATACTGTTGGTGCCACCACAGCTTATTGTAGAATAGAAGTTTTGTTTTCCCCGTTCTACCTAATAAGAGATTTGTTATCATCAAGTCTCTGTTGCTCCTTTGTTTCCCAATCTTTCTGTCTTCTTTCT
Source organism: Cariama cristata (assembly GCF_000690535.1). Lineage (NCBI taxonomy): Eukaryota > Metazoa > Chordata > Aves > Cariamiformes > Cariamidae > Cariama > Cariama cristata. Next base: position 43,992 of record NW_009625001.1, on the reverse strand, counting down.
CCATTAAACATTGTATTCCAGACTGAACAAGGAAACCTGTTCTATTCCATCCAAGAGAAGCATCTCCATGAATTTCCACTCCTATTTTCCACTATATTTTTACAGGATTCAGTCTCTCAGCTATTTTTCTCTTCCAAGTCTCTCTAAATAAAAAGTTATAATCCTGGAATTTCTGAATTCCCAGTGTGGGTCCATTTAGAAATTAGTAACGGTAAAATCAGCCAAGTCTTAACATGAAAGAAAACTGGCCTCCTTCTTAAACTATTGTTGTTGTATCACAATGGAGCTAAGAGGCACAAGCCCGTAATGGCGCTGCATTATTGCCAGACACTGAGCAGAAATAGCAGGAGATCAGTCAGACCTTGAAAAATGTACGATCTCAGTGGATAAATCAGAGGCAGAAAGGAAAGGAAGTGACTTGATGAGTGTCACATAGTAGGCAGTAACAGGGCCAGAGCAAAACCATCGAGTTCATCCGTAGTGCTGTATGATTGCACCCTTGAACCCTACTCCACTGTCTGTCTGCACTGGATACACAGCCATGGTATCAGACCCCTGGTCTGCTGTATTCCTGCCTTTGTGGAGAAACGGGAAGAGGGAATAGAGGTGGGTACATCTTGGAGCTTCAGTCCTGCAGGCAGTGTTTGTAAACCCAGTGTCCAGAGACTCCAAGGAGTCAACACAACTAGGTTACACCATTTGGGTAAAGAATATCAGTATATCCTTCAGCTCTGTCCCCAAAGGTAGTAAAAATACCTTGATCTCTTGTCTCCCCACTCTGGTAACTTTTCCTCTGACTACCTTTAAATAAATCTAACAAGCTCCATTCAAAACAAATCCCTCTTTCTCTCCTTCAGTGAAGCATGCAACACCAACACAAGCAGGAATACAATCAATGGAATCTACCAGAGGCAGCACTGGATGGGTTTTATTGTCCTCATGCCTATGTTCAAAAGGCCTTCTAGTGTTTACCATTCCATATAACCCTGCATATCAAACATCCCTATTTGCAGCCATCACAGCCACAGCCTGTTTTGTCCTGTCTCAATTCTACCAGATCCTAGTCCTACTGCCAAAGTTAAGGAAGAAAGAGAAGGACCAGTTTAACCTGTGCTGTTGGAGTAATGCTACCTCTCAGCATGGTTCCAGGTTTCCCAACAAAGTGGAGAGAATTGAGTTTTGTCGTTCAAAAGAGGAAGGAGTGAGTCCAAATCAGCACTAGGTCATATGAAAAAAAGACAAAGAAGGAGCAGAGCTTGGACTGGTCTTGAAGCTGGGGGTACTCCTGAAGAGCTGACCTTCCTGCTCCCAGTGCTGCTGAGGGGATCTGGGCAGGTATGGTCCCAGCCCAACACACTGTGATCCCTTTCTGATGTCCAACTCCCAATGGCATGATGGCTATTTTGTTGTTTCCAGGACACTTCTGAGCTTAGGATCACAGACAGTCAAGTCTTTGTTGCCACCATGCTATAGTTACACAGAATTGAAGAGTCTTAAGTGATTCAGTCTGTTCACTGACTTTTTGGTGTGTAGAGTGGCTGCAATGCATTGCTTCCCAGTTCATCCTTCTCTTCAGCCATGCTCCTGCATGCAGTCTACCTAGAGTTCTGCAGAGGATGATGATACAGAGCTACTGCACATGAATATTCTTGTGGTGGTAGAGTTCTGGGTTGTCTGTTCTGCAAATTGTATGTCTTTTTCCCATGGTCTGAATGAAACAGAGGAACCATGAATAAATGGAGTGCAGGACCAAAACGTTAAGAAAAATTCAGTGGAGCTTGCTACAAAAAACTACTGTCAATAAATGGTTGAAAAATTACTTAAGCTGCAAGCGTCCTCTCTAGATTATTTGTGCAATATCCAGTATAATAGGGCATGAATTTGTCTTTGAAACCTTGAAAATGAGAGGATTAGTGCTGTTCATACTACTATTAAACTGAGGTCTGGGAATACTATCACCGTATTAATTATGAGCAAGTTTGCATTGTCAAATTCCACACCATGGGCAATATATTTTATTCTTCTCTTTTCCTGAAATAATAGTAGTTTTCATTTATGTTAGCACCTTTGGTGCCATTTCCTTTCCACTCAGAATGTATTAGTGTCTGTCTTCTCACACCTTTGAAAGAAATAGCTGTAATATGCTTTGTCCTTGCATGTTGAATTAACCTTTTCGTATCTCATTACCATCTTTCCCTTCCCACCTCATGCTATGTTTCTGCTTTGTCTTGTTTTCGTATTGCTTCTCAAATTAGTGCCTTTCATTTCATATTCGGGAACTGTGAAAAAATAATTTTTAAAAAAAATTGGCCCTGAGAGGGCAGCCTATTGCCCAGTTGAAAAGAACTAGTTTGTCATGTCATGGACATGACACATCTTTACTCCACGTGTGACTTTCCTCACAGCTGTACATCTTGTCCTCTCCTTTTCACCAGTGCAGAATGAGTATCCATGGTTACCAGCTACAAACAAATGATGACATCATTGTTTTTTAATAAATGTCAGCTTCTGGCTTTAGTTCCATGGTATACTTACTAGTCCTAGTGTGGAAGTTGTACAAGTTTTTGTTTCCTCATATCTCAATCATTGGTCATTCATTTAGTGTTAAACTGCTAATTACTCTCACCTCAAACTGCCAGTAGCATCGAACAACTCTTAAAAGTGAAGAATAAAAGTGATGTAAAAAGTCTTAAAATAATTTTTCAGTCCTGTGCATACAAGATGGCCTTGGGTTTGGAGTCCATTTTCTGCTCCGAGGTCAAACACTCACTGGAATAACATCTGCAACTCAGGTCTTCCTGGTGAGTCTCTGACCGCTATGGTGGAGAGCTGTACTCACTTTGACCGGGTTAACCAACAGCCAAGTATTATATGTAAAAGTGGTTTTAGTGAAAGAGCAGAATTTATTGATCCAAACTGGATTCTTCAAGGGGACAGCTACCTTCAATTACTGTAGAGGGAAGATAGGGAGGTTAGTGTCCCTAGACTAGATTTAGACTTTGTAAATAACCCCTCAGACAATAACATGCAAGTCAGTGCAGACATCCAGAAGAAAACAATTTACAAATTACTATGCTTGAGGTTGCAAATACCAGCTTAAACAAGATTTGGTCGTTGAAAACATACAACTTCATGAGCAGACTCTGAGAATTCAACTTAAATGCTGATTCTGGTTTTCATAAGTGGTGGTGAAAGCAAGAAGCTCAGCTAGAGGTCTCAGCTCAAAGATGAGCTTCCAAAAGTAAGACTGCAGAAATAGCCTAATAGTTAAATGGAAGGAAGTTGTAGGAGTTCCTGGGGAATATGGTGAAGTCATCTCCTCCAAGGAGTTTGAAAAAGGTGGCATTTGTTAATGAAAAATCTTGAGTGTGCATCATAGCAGGCTTGTTTTGAAGCAAGGAGAAGGTACCCAAAAGGGACTGTCCAAATAGACTGTTTGCAGTACTCTGCTCAGCTTGAAATCTTGGAGTCTTCACAGAAGAGAAGATCTGGACAGAGCAGCTGGAGATAAACAGGAATAGCAAAGCCATACTTCTCTTCTAAATGATACACAACTATTTTTGATAGACATGAATTCTGTGAAGGTATGGACATAGATTCATAGCCCTCTCCAGATATCAGGAGATATCAACGATATTGATATATTGTACCAAAACAAACCCAATATTCTTGGCCCAAACAGCGCCAAACATTGAGACATTTTGTCTCTGCAATGAACTGCCACATACTGGCAAACTGATAATTCAGAACAATTCCCTTGTTCCTATTGATTCAGAATACTCTCCTTTTTTTTTGTGTGTGGAAAGGAAGAATAAAGTTGTAGGACGTTCTAACTTTGTACCATCAAGTAATTACTCAACCCATATCCTGTTTTACATCAGCAATAGGAACTTGGTTTTTATATGTATATATATTTACATTAACTATATATACATATATGGTTTCATGGTGAGTTCATTTTTTGTTTGAAGTTTCACATAACTTTCAGAAGTGAGTAGGTAGCAACTTTATTCTTCCATCTGTCTAATTTAAAGAGTACTTTCTTAAATTGAAGGGAAATTTCACAAAACAATGCTAAAATATGATCCCCAAAAATTGGGTCTGTCAAGATGTATAAACTTTGACTGTTCTTTGGTTGTAAACAGATGATCTAGATTGATCTGACATGCAGAAAGATAATGCTGGGTACAACTTGCTATTGTTAAATGACACATGAATAATGCACTGGATTTGGGATCAGTCAACTCTTCTGGTTTTAATCATTTATTTTCTTTTCTTCCATTTCGTAACTGAACTGTTGATGTAATCCTACCCCATGTGAATGCTAAGTTCAGGGTTTCACAATAAATGAAATGCCATCTAAACCAGCATGAAATATCCACACAGTGTAATCTAAGGTGCCCACAAAAGTTGGAAGAGGACTAGACTTCTGATGTAGCCTATGGGGTCTCCAGGGAGTAATTAAATTCTCAGCAAAAAGTTTTAATCTTGCCTCTGGTTTCTCTTTGCTTGCCTGAAGAAATTTAATATCTCATTTCAGTAGTGAGAGGATGCACCATGCAACAAGTGGGAAAGCAGGAGATCTGGCTTGGATTGGGTGACATCAGGCTCCTTAAACCAAGCCTTCTGTCACATTTTTATGACCACGAAAGGCCAAAAAAAAAAAACCATTAGGTGAGCTGACTACATAGAACAGGCCAGGAAACTTTCCAAAGAATTTTCTTTATCAGAAGCTCTATTTGAGCACTAACAATCCTTTAAAACAGTAATTTCTGATTTAATGACTGTGCCTTAAACATCTATTTCTCAGCTAAATGTTTGCACCCAGCATAAGAGCAAAACCCTTGGGCAACATCTGTACCAGGGAACTAAACAGTGTTACTTTGTCTTCGAAACCGGTGACCTTACTGCCTACTGGGAATGGTCCTGGGCCCATTTTAGCTGACCTGTGCATGGGAATGACTTAGGATAGTGCTAGCTGGCCCAGCCCAAACCAGTGCCAGCAACTGTTCTGTGAATTTAACAAGGTGAACAGATGAATTCCAGCATCTTTGTGGTGATTGGCATTGTTTCATTTACCAATATTATGGTTTTGTGTGCACTATGCTGAATTAATTGTCAGAATGCAGCAATCTTCTACTTCTGCCGCAGGATTTGCTGTGTCTTTTACTGACTCTAGCAGGCATTTCTTCTCCAAATTGGGATCAATTGGTAACCTCGCTTTCTTGAAGAGACTTTCAGAAACACTTGAGCTGGCTACACATAAACCAGCCTCAGTGAAGAAGTAGCTTAGCACTGGGAAGTGGTTTCTGAGGATGGGAATCATGGGGCTGTAGCATTTCTTGAACTCACCATTCTGCTAATATTATGAGCTACAGTGTCTATTCTCTCTCTGATGGAAAAACAGACATTCCCTCTCTGCTCTCCTCTGCTATATCTTGCCTCCATTTAGCTGCTGGCAGCAGTACTTGGGAACTAGAGTATTGCTGTGGGCTAATGAAGCCACCTAACTCTCAGTAGTGCTCAGCCTCCTTTAAAAATAAAAGTTTGTGTCTGTGACAGCAGAATTAGTCCTGAATTTGGTACCCAAGTTCTCTGTTCAGCGGTGGAGGCAGATTTACTAAGAACAAAACTTGTAACACCCAGCATGCTGACAGTGGGGAATCCTGATGTGCGGCCATGGTCCCAGATACTGGGATTTTGTTTTTCCGAAGAGATAACTATACCTTGAGCAGCACCTCTGTGAGACTGGTTAACTTTGAAGCTGTAGCTAGTGGCCAATACTGAACCATCATGACCCCTGCAGATTTTTTTTTATGCCATAGCTGTTCACTGCAAAATATATTAACAACTTTTGGAGGAAGAGCTCCCTTCAGCACCATACTAGAGAGTCAGATACCATTTGTTTTTTCTGCCTCCAATCTTGTAACTTAGGTGTGGAGCAGTCCAGCTTCAAGTGGAGAGGAAAGCATCTCTCTGTTATGCCATTTGCCTCACCTCAATAACCTGCAGAATAAAACACTCTTACAGCGAAACCATGTATTCAAGTAGGGAGCTGATTTCTCCATTTCATGGAGGATGGCTAAGCTTTTAGGACAAAGATGCCTTGAGAAGGCTGTGAGTGCTGCTGAGCCCTGTGCTGTGTGTGTTGTGTTGCATGTACTTGGTTGCTGAATTAAACTCCTCAAAGTCTTCAGTGCAGGGATCCCTGGTGTGTGAATCCCCGACAGCTTCAGCAGGGAACAAGCACAGAGACATGCAGCAAAGCTGAGGTGGCGGCATATCTGTGCATGGCCAATTTTGCTTTCAGATGAAACTCAAAGCTTTTAAAGTCTCTCAGATTCCTAAGGATTTCAGAATGTAGGTGGGTACTGCTATACTTAGGCATCTAAATTTCACCTACATTGTACATGAGATGCCTGAGTGCTCTTGGGGATCTGAAAATTCCCTATGTCTGAACAGAGTAAAATAGGCCAAGCAGAGAATGATGCTAATGGAGCTTAGCATATCCAGGTACTGGAATTAAATAATTTAGAATAGATCAGCTCTTCATTGTGGTGGCTGGGTACTGCCCAGGCTAAAAGTCAACTCAATGGCATTGCAACTACAGACCTGTAAACTGCGTGCACCAAAATCAAGACCTGCATATGTAAATTGATAGATGAGTCTGTAACACATACTTGGGGCCTGGGGCAAAACTTAGCATCGTTTATAAAAACTGCAAGAGCATTATGATGATTTTAGGCTCAGATATTAGAAGGAGAAGGTAAACTTGGATGTGAGGCATTGCTCTCATTGCTTGCCAAGTAACAACAGTAGAGCATCACTAGAGTGAACTCAGAGCTTGGTTCTGCTGTGGTGCTCTGCAGCTGTGCACACCGGACTGAGCATCCTCCAGTTCTGCCCTGGAGCAGCTCTGAAAGTCCTGCCTTCAGCAGAGTGACTTGGACCCTTCTGAACCCCTGCAGCAAACAGCTTTCCCCTAATACTTCAACACAGAGATCCCCCTACCCCAACCTCATATTTCCCATCCACAGCCATAAAGCTGAAAACCAAAACTCCTAACCTTCCTTGCCCTGCCTGATTCCTCAGCCTGGATTTATTTCCCAAGGCTGCTGATGGTCGAATGACAATTGTTTTTGCTCAGCAATGGCAGTCTGAAGGGATTTGCGTTGTGATGTTGCTTGACAAGCCAAGGAGCAGGGCGGTGTGAGAGGAGGAGGTGGGTGGGGAGATGCTCTGCCAGGCAGGCGCGATGGGGATGGCTCTGGCAGTGGCTCTGCCCAGCTTTCACTCTGTCTCCCCAGGGAGGGAGCCTTTCTCTCACTCCAGGCTTCTCCCCTGCTACACAGAGGGAGGGAGAGAGGAGAAAGCAGAAGAGTCCTTTCACACAGACAGCACCCAACTGCCTGGCTCACATCCACAGCAGGCAAACCATGAGGAAGGGTCTCTTTGCCCCTACAGTCACTTTGCGTTTGATTTAAAACTTTCACCCACTTCCACAAGGAACAATGGAGGAGCAATACGTTTCCAAACTCCACCCAGTAGTGGATTATGGAGCTGGGGTCTTTCTTCTGATCATAGGTGAGTTCTGCCTTCACAGCCTGCTTGTTTGCTTCAAGCCTAGGAGCGGACACACCGGGGCTGCCCTGTCTGTGCTATGGTCAGCATCGGCAGCTCCAGAGGAAGCTGGAGGGAAATGACAGAAAATCTGTTTCCACACAGGTTCCTACTTGTTTCCTCTGAGTCGGTTGGATGCCAGATTAATCTCTGCTCTCAGATTTGCAATTCTTTGTTTTGATGCTGAAGACTTGCCAGTATAAGTTTGCCTCTGCGGTGGCACGAGTATTCAAAATAAGTTGTCTACCACTTATCCTGGCACCTCAGCCCTGTGAATTGAGAGATGAAGCAGCCCGTTTCGTGAGACTGATCAGGGGAGAGCAACTTTGGTCCGTCTCTTGCGGGGGGGCAATGTTCATTATTCATGAAGAGCAGCTGTGTCTTGGTAGGATAAACTGGTACAGAATAGCAAAGGGTTTCCAAATAACACTTCTGGTTTTTATAATGGCCAGTTTGCCCTGCTGAAGGCAGATTTACAATGAAATACAAAGGGGGATATGTACCAGTCTGCTCCGGCATGACTTTAGCTAAGCATTTTCTTCCTTGTGTGTTTGTTGCATGTACCCAGATGATTTGTTTAATGTTGATGTAGATTTGGAGAGGAGCTGAATTGGTTTAGGCTTGCAGTTCAACTGAATTTTGCTAAGATGCGAGTACCTTCCTCCCTTCAGCTCATTTGAAAACCCTGCTCAAGATGCATTAAAGAAAGACGAGCATATATTTTTTTATGTGCTTTAACGGTGAGGCTTTGGGCAGCAATGCTGGGCTTTAGCATTTCACATCTCACCCCTGTTCCTGCACACTTTTCCCTGCCCTGCCCTGCCCTGTGCTGTCCCCTCAGCTGTGCTGACAGCAGAGACTACAACTCAGGGTGAGAAAAATCACTCTCTGCAAAACAACGAAGGGTTTTTCTTTTAATGCAAGTCAGGATGCCAGCTGTTTTCTCACACAAAAGTACGTCCACAGATGCAGTTCACAGTCATGCCCCATGCCATCCAGCAGCCTCACAGGCAGTGGGATGGAGGGGAATAGCATCTGTCAAAGTAAGAGAAAGGGTGGGCTTGGATGTCCACCTCTGATGGTAAGACTAAGAGCTGTTTCCTACCTCTTGCATAGCAGTTAGAGCTCTCACAGAAGAAAGTGAACTGGTTTCATTTTCCTCCTGAAGCCTGAGGATGTCCCAACCTGTGGCAGGAGAGTGCTCGTCCCACCAAGCCACAGGTTGCTATCTGTCAGCAGGCGATCCCGTGCCAAGCCACCGTGGGCATGTTTGTGTGTGCAGAGCTCGGGGAACCCTTCAAGCGTATCCAGAAGTGCCAAGTGAATGTGTGTGGTTAGAAAGTGAGGGATGTGGGGTCTCAGATTTGTAACTCTGTTCTGTTTAAGGTTTTGTCTTGGCATCTTTTTTTCAAGGCCAGTTTGGATGAGGCTTTGAGTAACCTGGTCTAGTAGAAGGTGTCCCTGCCCATGGCAGTGGAGCTGGAACTAGATGATCTTTAAGGTTCCTTCCAAGCAAACCATTCTATGATTCTATGGTCTCTGCCCATTCTTGGATTTATGCCAATGTATTTATTCCATTTTGTTGCATGTGCCTTTATTAATTCCTCTGTGGGCACTTTATTATGTGGTACCTGTGAGCACATGCAGCCTTCCTGCATTCACAGTGACAAGGGAACACGACAGAATCTTCTTCTGTTTCCCTATTTCACTTCTGACTTTAGAGGACACCTTCTCAGGAAAACCCTTGATCAAAATGTAGCTCCAGCACAATGTTCACTCGAAAGAAAAGAGAAAATGAGTTGTTTGCTACGTGTACTTTTGACATTGTTGCCACGAACGCTTTGAAGCCCGATGGCATACCTGAATACTGTATGTCAGACAGGCCCTTTTGCAAAGCAATCTCTGGTCTGTTGCATCCTTCTGGCTAAACGACTTCTATGGTCTGTCTCACTACACTCAGAGACCACCAAAATAGTGTGGGTGTCTGAACTGCAGCACATAGTGATCCTCAGCCGCTTGACCAGCGAGGACCCTGAGCTGCCAAGCCCGCAGATGTTGACTGCCGAGGCAGCCCAGAGCCCTGGAGGCTCATGCTGGGGCTCCAGTGGAAGACACATTGCAAAGAGAATGCTTTGCCCAAAGGTTTTGGGAAGTGGAGGGCACCGGGTGAGAGGAGGGGACAAGCAGGAGTTCTTCAGTAGGAAGGAGAAGTAAGTGATGGTATTACCAGGGAAAAATGAAGGACAGGCTCATTTTACTTGATAGTGTGTTGTGCAAGATACCGTAAGGGAGTGGAGCAAATGGGTGGGGGCTATTCATGTGAGATAGGAGCCATAGGAGAATAGGTGGGATATAGTGCATGCAGAGGGGGGTGTGACATGGAAGTGAAAGAAAGGGTCGTTAGGCATTGGAATGGGCTGCCCAGGGAGGTGGTGGAGTCGCCATCCCTGGAGGGGTTTAAGAAAAGACTGGATGTGGCACTTAGTGCCATGGTCTAGTTGACATGGGGGTGTTAGGGCAAAGGTTGGACTCGATGATCCCAGAGGTCTCTTCCAACCAAATCGATTCTGTGATTCTGTGACTAAGAGCTATAGTCTGGTGATACAAAGGGGCAAGATATGGTCTACTGTTTGTATGACAAAATTTCCCCCAGTTGGTAAGGCTGGCCAGCACTGCAGGAGGCTATGAACAGAAATCTGAAGTGCTCTTTGCTCTAGCAGGTCCGTAGTGGAAACACGGGTTAAACTGGGAAATCCCTGTCTAGCAGAGAGGCAGGAATTGAAACCCAGGAGCTAGCTGAAGCAAAACAGTGGATGCTGTGGTGGGGATGCCAAGCTGTGTAGCAGCTCTCAGAAAATGCCATGCAGGTGGCATTTCCTATCTCCTATCTAAGAGAACAGGTTTCCTTGCCATGAGCTAAAGAACAAGGTTTTCTAGCAGGGCATGGCAGGTACGCACCGGCGTGTTTTCAAAGCATCAGCACAATACTGTATTGGCCTGGGAGGTGCTGAATTCTCCCACTCTGTCCTGTCTTCTAGACTTTAGTCCCAGGCTAACGAGAGGCATTTTTCACATCCTTTGTATAATCAATGGATTTCACAGGTGTGTTATCTATGTGGTATTATTGTCTGTGCTGATTCTTCTCTTTCAGCCATCCTGACAATCCTTGGAAATTCAGCCGTCCTTGCTACCGCTTTTTCTCCTGAAGTCACCGGAGCTGCTTACAGTCAACTTGGCAGTAGCAGATATTGGAATGGCAATCAGCATGTACCCGCTGGCCATTGCATCTGCCTGGAACCATGCTTGGCTGGGAGGAGATGCATCCTGTATATATTATGCCTTGATGGGTTTTCTTTTTGGTGTCTGCAGCATGATGACCCTGTGTGCCATGGCTGTGATTCGATTCCTTGTTACGAATTCATCCAAATCTAACAGTAAGTAATTATGTTTCTGGTAACCTTGTAGTGGTACAATTGGGCTATTATGTTCAGAGAGGTACTTTGTGGAATATGGCATGGAGTATCAGTTCAGTAATTGTAGGAATAAGCCCCAACTTTTAGTCCAATGTGAAACCTTAATGTTCCTAGAAGGATCTGTTTAAATTCCTTATTAAACAATTAGGTTTCTGACTTCTCAGTAATGCCAGGTGAAACCACCTGAGAGTGGAGAGCCCAAATATTTTGCTGGACCAGACTGTCTTGTCTTCCTATTTGTGTGCAAGCAGACATACTGGAATTTGAGAGGAAGAAATATTCTCCTGGCATTTACACGGTACATTTGGGGCCAAGTTGATCTTGTAAAGCTTCCTGACTTACTAAACTGTAGATCAGCACTGAGGGCTGCACTCAGGTCTCACCCAGTCCATGGACACTCTCTGTTATGTTTCTCAAGAAGACCAAAGGTTAGGGAACTGCAGCAGCAGCCTAGGCATATTTTGTAGCCACCATCCTTCTGTTTGAGAAGAAGTTATGGCAAACCCCATGTGGCTGAGATGAGATCCATATACGCTTGCTCTTCCTCTTTCTCGCAGGTAACAAAATCACCAAGAAGACTGTTCGCATCTTGATTACTTTCATCTGGCTCTACTCCTTGCTCTGGGCCATTCTGCCCTTGGTAGGCTGGGGCTACTACGGCCCTGAGCCATTTGGCATCTCTTGTACCATAGCCTGGAGCAAGTTCCACAACTCCTCCAATGGCTTTTCGTTCATCCTGAGCATGTTCCTCCTGTGCACAGTCCTGCCTGCACTGACCATCGTTGCCTGCTACTTGGGTATCGCCTGGAAGGTTCATAAAGTGTACCAAGAGATCCAGAATATTGACAGGATCCCTAATGCAGCTAAACTGGAGAAAAAGCTGACCTTGGTGAGTTAACCCAGTGATGAGAAGAGTCTGCAGTAATCAGAAGCTTGCAGAGAACTGGCTCTGCTCATGCATGGCTCATGTTGACCCTTCATGTCGCACCTCGAGTACCGTGTTCAGTTTTGGGCCCCTCACTACAAGAAAGCCCTTGAGGTGCTGGAGTGAGTCCAGAGAAGGGCAACGAAGGTGGTGAAGGGTCTGGAGCACAAGTCTGATGGGGAGCGGCTGAGGGAGCTGGGGGTGTTTGGTCTGGAGAAGAGGAGGCTGAGGGGAGACCTGATCGCTCTCTACAGCTCCCTGAAAGAAGGGTGTAGCCAGGTGGGGGTCAGTCTCTTCTCCCAAGTAACAAGTGATAGGACAAGAGGAAATGGCCTCAAGTTGCACCAGGGGAGGTTTAGATTGGATATTAGAAAGAATTCCTTCACGGAAATGGTTGTCAAGCATTGGAACAGGCTACCCAGGGAAGTGGTTCAGTTACCATCCCTGGAGGGATTTAAGACACCTGTAGATGTGGTGCTTAGGGACAGGGCTTAGTTGTGGTCTTGGTCATGCTAGGTTTGCTGTTGGACTCGGTGATCTTAAAGGTCTTTTCCAACTTAAAAGATTCTATGATTCTATGATTCATTGCTTTTGTCTAGTGTTGACCAAAGATGGAGATGTGGTTCCAGTGTCACCCATACTCTGCACTCTACAGAGGAGCAGGGGGGTACTGAAAACCTTGTCATTTCAGTAGCTTGATCAGGATGACATATATCATAGGTACAATGGAGCTTAATAAATCTTTAGGCAGTTGCATCCAAGATTTTTATGGACATATAAATTTCCAGTCATGCCAGAATAGCTGTTGAATCCTTTTGTATTATAGCTGGGGTGGCGGTCATGTTCTGTCATCCTAGGTATTTTTAATTGACTGAGTGGCTATTCTGAGCAAGAGCTACACAGAAATTCTGCATGGAAACAGGATTTTTTAATATAACATTTTTTCAAATAAGCACTTCAGTTGCTCATTTCTTGTTGAAAAGCAGAATTGACCCAAGCTTTCTAGAGGCCAGTCTACTGATAGGCTATACTGTCTGGTTGGGCTGTGGCTCCCAGGACATATTGCAGCCAGAGTCTGGTAAGGACATGAAAACAACAACTGCCTCATAAAAAACCCCACAGTGTGGATCTGCAAGATGGGGGAAAAAAGCATATATGCACTGTCCAGTGTTACCTGTGCTTGTGTCACAACTTTGAGGTAGTTCAGGTGTGGTTTCATCCACACCCCACATGCGTGGGTATCAGACCCTGTCAGTGCACGCTGAGAACTGAAGCCCTGTTTCCCTTTCAGATGGCTGTGCTCATCTCGGTTGGGTTCCTGAGCTCGTGGACACCGTACGCAGCAGCCAGCTTCTGGTCCATATTTAACTCCAGCGATTCCCTACAGCCCATTGTAACACTGCTGCCCTGTCTGTTTGCCAAATCTTCCACAGCGTATAACCCTTTTATTTACTACATCTTCAGCAAAACTTTCCGTCGTGAAATTAAACAATTGCAGTGTTGCTGTGGCTGGCGAGTTCATTTCTTCAGCACCGACAACTCTGCTGAAAATCCAGTGTCGATGATGTGGAGTGGGAGAGACAACGTACGTCTCTCTTCAGCTGCAAAGGTGGAGAACCAGGGAGCTGCAACTCCCTGAAATGCAGCGGTGGTTTCACAACATAGGTCGAAACTTGGGCTCACTTATGGGTCCAAACGAGTAGGAATGCAGCATGTGGGGTTGTCACTGCATACCTTACTTCAAATACAGAGGTTTAAATATGTAGTTTTAAGCAACTCTAAAATATTGTCTTTAAGCTACACAACAACAAAAAAATGCTATTTTTTTTCAAGAATTTCCACTTTAGAGGAAATAGATAGATTTATGTACTAAACATAAAAACCTGTAAACTAAACTGATTTTCAGGGAAACAGCTATAATTAAAAGAAGATTTATTATTTTGTTTGGTTTTTTCCCTTATACTTTTCACTTTTTAATGCAATCTATCTGCAAACTCTTGGCTCTATCAGTAAAAGTCATTAGAGAAAACTGTAAGTTGAACACAAGGTGTTACCAAATAAATACAGCTGAGAGTGTAGCTTTCCAGCAATACAGACAGAAAAACCATATGGGTGGCAAGAAATATTCACTACCAGGAAAAGATGATAAAGTGGCTCCTATCAAAATGTCTTATAGAGATCTACAGTTCCTTGCTCAGTCAGAGGTATGGTTCCATCTCCTCAAAACACAAGTCTGAAAAGGAGTCGAGCAGCCTTAGTCTGGAGAGGTTAGGTGGGATGTGGCAGACAGCGAAGGATGCCTTCACACGAAGATGCCTATCAGAAATACCACAAAGAGAAGTGGAGGAATCTCTTAGCAAAAGGAACTGTGCACTTACACTGTTGCTTGCTGAGGTGTAACATCTCTCCTGACATGAAAGCTGTTTTCTGCATTCTCTTCACTTCAGTGGGAGCTCCTGAGATACCGAGTTCCCACTGGCTGCGGCACGGACACAATCGCAACTGAGAACGGAGTTTGCTGATTCAGTTTAAAGCATACGTACAACCATAACATCACCCTGCTAGCCAGTTTTCACAAAAGAGATTCTGAGGTAGAAATAATGAGCTTCTACAGTTTAAATCTCTCTCTCTGACTTGTTTGTGATTTTAAAGAATGTAAACAAATATCTTTAGGGTTTGAAATGTTGTACAAAATATGGCTTGATAGCTGCAGCAGTTCTTGCTTCCCCCGCTTGCTCAGGTGACCACATCTATCTTTGCATTAGATTTGGTGAAGACGAGAAGAGTTAAATCACAGGCAGGTTTGGCACAGATTTTAAACAACAATCTAAACCAATAGCGAATGGTCCTTGAGTTCTTGAAAACTTCTACCACACTCAAATCCCAATAATTAGTTTCATTTTATAAACTTAGGCCAAGAACAGGGTTAAAAGATAGGCTTAAGTACTTCTGTGGCTACGAGAATTTCTGTTACTGTGGATCGTGGATTACAAAAGAGCAAAAAAAATGAGACATTGAGCTGTAACATACACTAAGGCACAAATTAATTACTAAGTCGGGGGTTAGGGAACTTTAAGGAGCTTGCCTTCCTCTGAACTCCTGCCACTGACAGTGCCACCAGCTCTCATAAATATTCCACTAGATTAAACTAGGTTTATTTGTAAGAAGCTGCGAAAAAAGTCCTAAATTAAGTTGGCTTCCAGGGTGACATTATCTTGTCCTGGGTTGCCACTCACAGATGCTCGATATGGAATGAGGCTGCGCTCAGTCTTCTCTCCCAAATAAGATGAGGTGAAGCATCATCCTCTGGGAAACCGTCACCTCTAACAGCCCATGGCTCAGGAAAATGGGAGAAGGGGAGAGGAATGTGGGCAGCGGGAGAAAACAGCAGTAATTGAGAGGGGAAGCATGTGAAAGCTGAAGGAAAATCTATGGGGAGGGAGAAAAAGCAGGAGTGCATTAAGTCTGTATGTGGGGAGGGCGAGGAGCTGGCAGAGGGAAATGCAAAAGGGACGACAGTGTAAATCAAAAGAGGGGTCAGAGGAGTGCGTCAGTGGGCAGAGAAAATGTTAACATGCTGGAAAGGGATTTGATACGGTAAATGTCAATTATCAGCATTTTTTCAGCTTAAAAAAAAATAACCTGATTGGAAAATGAAACTATTTTACTAACCACCTCAGAGCTTTTGCTTTCACTTGCTTGATGTTTAAAATAAACAGCAAAATATATTTTCCCACCTGCTAATTGCAGATTTGCAAATGGGACAATGACATGCACGTTACTAACGTCACGTAATGTGAGCTTCCTCCGTGAAGACTTTAGGAGCAGAACAGGTCCTCATCCACTTGTAAATGCTTTCAAAGTGTATGTAATGTGAAAAATATGCCACTCTACAATACAGACAAAATCTCTGTAAAACCAAAAGATTTGTATATTGTTAAAGTATAATGCTTTAATAGTCTGATTTATTACCTGTTTATGTACTTCATTTTTAAAAATCAAAGTCCAGGTGTTTGTGTATCAAATATCGCTCAAATTCCTTTTTCATTTTTAAGATTCAGTAAGAAGCAAATAAAAAATTCCCCAGCTGAGTCTCTGAATTTTAGGTGGTTTTATGTTATATACACAGAAAACTTAAGAAGGAGGGCTGCCCTTGACCAAAGAACTAGGAAAGCAAGTATAGCACTAACATCAGGGGACTAGGTGTTTTTTCTTGTTTCGTGAAGTTAATTTATGGTCAAATTATAACTCTAATTTCATGGTGTTTCCTACCCAGCCCTGGACTGTGTTGTCAACTAAGTTATCTTCTAAGACACTGAAGCAGAATGCAAGCACTTACCTCAGGAGTGAATCTGGGCATCTTACATTTGCAATCACCAGCGCAGTCATCCCAGTACAAACAAATATTTAAGGTAAAAACTCCAACGGCATCTAACCTGCTTGCACACTAGGAGTTACCTCACCACACTGTGGAAGTTTACAATGCAGACATCCACATCTCAGCGAGCCACCTTTGGCTCCTTTCTTTCCATCAAGGATAAATGGAGGTCCCTACTCAGATGATGACATACAAAGTTAAATAACACAATTAGTACTCTGATTTGCATTACAATAAATTGGAATTCAATGCCTTTGAAAAATCACCTAGGCAGTCTCTGTCTAGGTATAGGAATAACTTACAGAACTAGATCACTTCTGTTAAGGGTCAGTTTTCCCATCTGTAAAATTAAATGTGACTCACTTCAGAACAAAGATCAATTACGTGAGGGAGGTCATTCTTCTAGTGGTTAGAGCATGAGGCGGAGACTTGGATTCCACTCCATTCCTTTGCCAGTAATACTGTGCGACTCTGGGGAAATCACCTAGACTTTGTCTTGAGTTCTTCTCTTACCCACACAATACAGTCTTGCTGTTCATCATTGTAAAGCAGCAGTTGTTTGATGAACAGCTTAATACAAGTGCAAAATCACCCATCCTGAAGGCTGTGAAACACTTAAGAATGAAAAACGGTTTCCCATTCCCTTACAGAAATTTGACCTCTGTAGGATCCATCTACCATGCTCGGGTGGTTACTTTACAATTGAAAATCAATTTGTTTCGCAGTTAGGGCAGTGGCCTGGGACTTGGTGCTATGCTCAAGTTCTTGCTTTATCAAAGCTTCTCTCATGAAAGACAGTGCATTGCACTAAGTCAATTCCGACGTGTAAATTCAGATCTCCACATCTCCAGCCCTTTGTCCTATCTGTATTCCTTGCATCTTTGTAAAACAGCAACTGCCTTACAGATAAAAAAAATATTGGCTATTTTGGAACTTAAGGGAAATTAGTCATGCAGTAGCCTGCTGCTACCTTACTCATTCCTACTGGAAAGATCTGAGTGCCTAGTCCCACCGTTTATAGTTATCACTTTGTCCTGGAATATGCCAAAAATACTCATATTGAAACAAAACATTTCCGTGTATTTGCAGAGTATCTACTTGATTTTGCACTAACCCAAATTCTCACTAGCCCGAACATCAGTGCAGTTTTAAAGCAGCCAGGTTGATGAGGAGTGTGTGCAGCATCGGAGATTTTAGTCGGTAACCATTCACCGTTACCAACGCGGGCTGACAGCCCGACATCAACTCGTTGGTAAGCACTACGTTCACTGCTATGCTGCCCCAACAGCAGAGAACGTATGGGAAAAGCATGTTCCATCTTAGCTCATCATCCCATAAAGAATCTCTACCTAGGCAGTGAACCAACGACTCACTTGAAGGAAAGTCTGTTCTCTTGAATATTTTCTTTCCTTAAAGGGCTTAATACAAACACTGTGTGCTGGGTGGGAAAACCATTCTTTCCCTAGGCTGACTTTTGATTTCCAACCTTGGTATGACAAGAGAGGATCAATCTATGTCAGTCAGTCTTAGTCTAGAGCTTTAAAAGGCCCTCCTCCAGGCATTAAAGGTCTGGAGAGATTCCAATTGAAGTTGATGGGATTTTTTTATTGAATTCAAAGGGACCAAGATGCAGATTTTAAAGATCATGAGAGTTAAAAAAAAAAAAAAGGGACTCTATAAAGCAAACATAGATGACATACATTATCAAAGAGCAGAGAAACCATAGACAGAAAGAAATTAATGAGATGATTTTCATTACAAAGTTTAGAGGCACTGACACTTTGACGATGTATTTTTCCAGTTTGCAAGCAAGAAGGCTTGTGAAAAAACATAAAGGAGTATTTTAACTGTTGTCACTTTCTGTATATCCTGGTTTGAACCATACCAATCTTTCTTGAAGGGAATCAGATACTTATAAATAGTTGAGGATAAACCCCCAAAGAGTTTTCAAGGCAAAGGTTTGGTTTGGGATCAATACTGTAAACCTTAATTAGAAGGACAGAGAGAAGAAAACAGCAAATCACTTAACCTCCTTGTTTCTGAGCAGTGTGAGACTATGGGCATGTGCCCCACTAAACAAGCTTCATTTAAGTAAAGATCTCATCAATTGCAATCTCTGAAGTAAGAATACAGTGCTATTAATTGGACCTGCAATTTCCAGCCAACTGCAGAAAATCTCATTTTGAATAAAGTATGATGGGGCTGAACATCCTACAAGTGTGCCAGAGCCTCTTCCACCACAAGGCAGATACAAGCGTTACCCCAGGGAGGCTGTAGTTTCATTTTATGATGGGATTAAATGAGCAACAAGGCAAAATGAAGTGAAGTGGGACAGGGCCATAATGCCAGAGACTGTCCCTCAAAAGACCCTAACACCCCATTTGCCTTGTATGGATTCCACAAAGGATTTTCACATGTATAAATCAAATTCCTTCTGGAGGGAAGACAAAAATGGTGACAATTTAGGATCAATTTACCTGAAGAAAGTCCAATTGCTAAATAGACAAGCATAGCAAGAACAATACTGGACAAAAATACAGAACTAAGTAAGGGAGAATGAGCACTGAAAGGAACTTCATTTGAGAAATAGTGAAGTACTGGGGAAGGGCAGTGATGTAAACAGATCAGAGGTGCACAGCTGCTCCTAAATGGGTTGCTGCCAGATATAGGATTTGTATCTTATTAAACAAACCAGGAACTTTGAAAAATTATGGTTTATCTACTTACACGTTTCTAAAGAGAGTTAAGTCAGATTAATGTTAACATCAAAGAGCTGCTGGATTCAATTGCATCTCTGCTGAACTTTAGTGATTTTGCCTGAAGACTTCTAGGTCTACAATGCCTGCCAAAAACTTCAGAAGTTGTTCTCTGCATACAAAAGAGATCAACCAAAGAGCTGGAACAGATATTTTATTTATCAGTATATCTGGGAAAAAAAACCCAAACCCACTTACTGAATTCTCTTCATTCCCTGAAGTCAGAGTTCTAGAGATAAAATTTTCTGGCGGATACATATATAATCCTCAAATAGAACAAGCAGAGAATTTACAACTTTCTTAGAAAGCACAAAACACCAGGCCACAGGGCAGTGGAACCAAAGGTATGTGGCTGGTCATCCCTTGCTGATGATTACATTCTGTAAGCAATTAGTATAAGGCTGGTTGCGTTGTTGATATTTCAGCGTTACATCGATTGCTGCCTCTTCTCCAGGCACTTCTCAATATCATCCAACACCTGGACAGCTGCTTTTGGAATACGTGTCCCTGGACCAAACACATTGGTAACGCCGGCTTCGTACAGAAAGTCATAATCCTGTTCAGGAAGAAATTTAAGATCTACAATTAATAGTGCAACAGAAAATTGATAATTGATTTATAATTGGTGTATGCTCTATCCTATATGCTGGGCCGGAGAAAGTATATGCAACAAGTCCCAGAGAGAGGCAGCACAGCATCAAGGGAAATGGGAAAAATACTGTAGTTAGGAGGCAAAAAAAAAATCCACAGGAAAGATGTTATTTGTTTAGAATCACACTAATATCACATCCTTGGAAAATATTCAAAAGTCAACTGGATGTGACCCTGAATAACCTAATCTAAATTTGATCTAACTTCTAATTTTGAAAATACTGCTTTAAACATGGGCTTGGACCAGATGACTGCCAGTGGTCTCTTGCAATCTAAGTTACTCTATTATTGTCCGGAAATTTCAAAAAGATCTCGGAAGCAGTTATGTATTCTCTCTTACTTCTATATAGGATATATTATACCTTTTTCAACAACAGGTTAGTAGCATCCCATTGAGAGATACTGGACAGAACACGATTTTTCTCCTAGCAAAATACTACAAGTTTTGTTTGTTCAATTTAAAAGTCTGTCATTCCTGAACACTTACCTTATTGGCTAGAAAAGGAAGAAGTCCGGAAAAAAAAGGAGTAACAGGAGATCTATACGCAAAATCAGTTTGAATCTCTCTAGACAGAAGATGACCCTAAAGGTGATACAGTCAGGCAAATTGTGGATAAGCTAACGAAAATTTTAAGACAAAAGCACAAATCTGACTGCAAGGGAATTCAACAAACTGTTCAACAGTTTAGGAGAAAGCAGAGGGAATGAGAGGCAACACTGAGGCCTGATGATGGGCAACATGAGGAGAGGCTAAACAGTGAATGAAATGTGTAGCCTATAGGTGATGGGACCCGCCAGGTGCCTTAGTCACTAGCTGTGGCTGTTCCAAACTACTACTGGGAGTCATAAAGTCTTTTAAGACAGGAGCTAGCCTTTATCAGTAATATGCAAGGTACTGGTAATCAGAAACAACAGAGCATAAAGAACATCTCCCTAAGGCTAATCTGTTCACAAAACAACTTAATATTCCATCCAACAAACACCATAAGTTAAACCAGGACATGGTGTACAGAAAACCAGATCAATGAGACCTGACAGCACTCTGTGACCATCTTGCAGATCTGTGCTGACCCTGGTGATCTTACACAGTAGCCTTCAGCACTGTAAATCCCCTCTGACATTAAAAGAATATAGGAAATAGCTAAAAACAGCACAGACAGAAATAAAGCAGTCTCTTAGTCTTGATGGGAATGATGTTGACCCGTACCTGAGGTGGGATGACACCTCCACATATGACAAGAATGTCTGGCCGGCCAAGGGCGTTGAGTTCTTTGATGAGTTCAGGCACAAGAGTTTTATGACCTGCTGCAAGTGTGCTCACACCAACACAGTGCACATCTGCATCAACCGCCTGCTGGGCCACTTCTCGAGGTGTCTGTACAGAAAGAGGATTATATGATAAGTCACAGCCCCAGCCTGGCTGCTGAACAAACATTAGAGGGAAAATCGCTGCATTTGAAATACACTGGACACTGCTCAAGCAGTCATACCTGGAAGAGGGGACCTATGTCCACATCAAAGCCAATGTCTGCAAATCCTGTAGCAATAACCTTAGCTCCTCTGTCATGGCCATCTTGACCCATCTTTGCAACAAGAATACGAGGCCTGCGCCCCTCACGATCCATGAACTTGTTGACTCTGATGGAAAACACATAGCATATCATTGTAAGTCACTGAGAATCATTAGAAGTATTTCCACAAATAAAAAAAGCACTGGCTGCAACTATAGCATAATTTCTGTACATCAAATAAAAACATCTTCTAAGTCATGGTTTGTCCATGTAGTCTGCATATTATGTTAATATTCATGTTATATGATTACTAACTGATTAGTTGTATTTACTAGCCTCAACAATAAAATGCTCTTTTTTAAAGAAAACCACTCCACTACTTTTCTGCTTTCTAACAGACAAAATACTGAATTCTCTGAGGGTTTAAGAAGCTGAATTACAACTAACTAAAACACAATTTTTAGATTTTAAGAATAATTATGACCAATTATTTCAAAAGTATTTGCACGGCACACAGGCTATAGAGATGGGTCCGAGACATCATACTGTGCATCATCATTCAACTGGGCACAACTCTGTCCAGAAAAGGATTACCGTACCCCGATTCTATGCATTCATTTCAGTGCCTCCCTTTTTCTGGTTAGTGGCAGTTCATATTTCTGTGTATTAAAGTGATGGTGTAACCACATCCTCAGGTATTAGCCTTTCATCTTACTGCTCATTATCCATGTACTGCCAGTATCTGTCTTTGGGTGGGACACTAAGACTACCACTTCTCAGATATAAAAGTTTAGTTTTGTTTTGGGTTTTTTTTTTTAAATATTGTACTGTTCTGAGCATTCTGTTCATGATGGAGTTGTATGGATTTGGTGCACCTTGAAAACATATGCCAACATGGCTGGGATGATCACTGTATGAATCCCGTGGCTTAGTTCAGGGAGAAGAATGACTCTAGATAAAGCATTTATCAGCACAGATTTGAACAGCCTCAGGAGATGATTCCAGGACAGGAATATGCATCATGTAAGAGGGATAAAATAAGAACTCAGACAGCTTAAAAAGGAATTATGTCAAGACAGCCTGAAGAAGCAGACTGACAAAGCTTCTGCTTGAGAATGTACAGGAGTTGGGCCTGTCTTCTCTGTTGCTAAGCACTGCTGAGAATAGCAATGAAGTAGGTATCTGAATTGATTTGTGGTATCTTTAAATAATTTTCTCTGTATTGTTTTCTGTTTCCATATTCTTGTTTTCTTAGCTCCCCCCGCCCTGGCTTGCTCCCAAAAAGAACAGCTCTAGGTGCTCCAAGCCCGCCAAGGTAAGACCACCTGAGTCACTGCAACTCAGGCTTGGTTTAAATGAGGCAAGTGTGAAATCACACTTTTCAAGGCCTGTGCAAAGGTGACACATAGTAGATCCAGTTTCGTTACCATGTTTACTATCTGGTACATATGACCTTGGACATAAAGGCAGGTATGTAAAAAAAGGAGCTACATCTTGATTCTCAATGAATCAGTTCAGTTCAGTTTCATGTAAATGCATAATTACAAATACTGAAGTTTTTAAATAAATATTTAAAATAAAAAACCATGGTGACATCCCTCAGTGCAACTACTTTCAAGTCAGGCTAAACATCACCATTGTGAAGCCATTAAGTAATTCCCTTTCAAGAGAGCCTGTAACTCTTTAATGTGTAAGCCCCAACACAGCAGGGACTTACGAGCATCAATTCATATTACATCACCACCCTCTACAGCAATTCAGTCTCTTTACCCAAGAGGACAGCAGCAAAGGCAGAAGCTGACAAAAGGCACAAATAGGCAACTGTTTTCTCACATACTATCATCTTCCGCTGTTTTCTCCCTCGTCTTATGAGTAAGTAACACCCACAGACTGGAAGATGTACATGGATATCCAGACATATATTTTAGCCTTACAGTTTTAGGAACAGTAAGAGTGAAGTTGCAGGGACAACTTATGGATAGATCAAACACAGGTTTTGTAAATATGAATTGCTGGAAATATTTCAGATATTACTATTACACAGTTTTCTAAAGAAGCAACCCAATGTATGGGGATTCCAGGCAATGTTTCTCAGCTTCTTAATCCTACAGTTGCATAACCTATTTGAACAAAATCCTCAAATCGTAACATCACCTCAGTGGATTTTGTTTGCAAGCAAATACTAGTTCAATTAAGTTTTGACTACTGTCTTATTGTACTTATTCTCATTCTGCTTACTTGCTTACAGGCATGAGAGAGCCTATGCAGGTGATTTTCTTGTTCTGGGGATGTCATTTGGGAAATGCTTTTTTACGGCACAGTGAGTAGCACATGTATCTCATGGATTAAATGTGAGGCTGTGTTTGGCTTCCTGGGAAGCTATTCTCACCTATTGATGGCATGAAGAATTTCATCACTCTCCCCAAACTCCTGGCGATAAGCTCCGCTCACCATTCGGTCACTGGCTTTATGCTCCCCAAACACCTTCTTCATTGCATCTGTTATTTCTCCAACGGTGCACCTAAGATACAGAAACAAAGTATTAATGCTATCAGAAGGCTTATATAAAAACAGAATACAGAAATCACTGGCAGTGGTCCAACTATTTGCCTTGCTGCAGGACGGGTTCATTTACACTTATTTCCCCTTTGGTGCTACAACTCTGAACATCTGACTCACCACACTGTCATCCACTAACAGAACATGCAAGAGTATTTTTAAGAAAATGCTGTTTTGCTGATGTGAGAAGTGATTTTACAAGTGACAAGGCACTGGAGACACTGCATGGCAAAATATTTCAGGAAATTAAATCCGATTTTCTCAACTGGGAATTTTTTTGGGCTCAGACTGCAAGATGTTGCGTTTGGACTCCACTAAAATTCAAAATACAAATCAAGAGGGAAAAAAAAAAAGGAAGAACACACAGAAAAGACTGAAGCCTAACTTTTTAGCTGGAATTTGTTTGCTTTTCCCTTGATGTTTATATTTTAGTATTTATTCTTCTTCTCCTCTACTCCTGACACAGCTCCTTTATCCACTGAGATGCAGAAGAATCTGCGAAATCCATTTACGTGCAAGTTACAAGCTTTGTTTGCTACTGGAGACACTGTGCATGTTTGAAATAATACACATATTATTCCTGCAGCACAAGTGCTAGAAACAAACTAGGCTGTGCTATCTTCTTGTACAAACATCAGAAATAATAGCCTCTGTCCTGAAGCATTTAAAAACCTCATGCTTAATGGATTCCACCTTTCTGCATAAAATCTATAATGTAGACTGTACCAAAAAACCGATGCTGTGCTCTAATTACAGTTGAGCCCACAACCAAATACTTGACGAAAGGAACCTACTTAGAAGGGAAAAAGAACTTATCTGCAGAGAAAGAGCAGTTGAGCTAGGAGCTCCATCACAGCAAGCTTCTTGCTTCTGGTATGAAATTAACTGAGATTCGGTACTGTGTAATGATTTTGCTGAAATCTTTCATCACAAATATTTTGATGAAAATATTTTAGTTTACACTTGAATTGGAAAAGACTAAAGAATTTGTGTATATTAAGAAATGAATACAACTTGCTGCAAACTTTGTCAAAGGAAAGAAAGAAAAATACTACTCTCACAAAATGCTTTAAGAGTATGCTTACAGATACAGAGACCAAACCCCATCCATTCAGCTACTGCTAAGCACATTTCAAACTCCTGGAATTCTCTCCTGTCATATTGCATTTAACTATAAGCTACTCTGAGGCAAAATTAGGTTAAGTATCCTCTAAAGCTTTTATACAAAATGCTCAAAGAACGTTTGGACAAGATGCAACTTCTTGTCCACATACTTTTAGAAGGGGGTTGCCAAATGAATTGTACTCAGTTTTCCTTCTGCTGTTGGCAGTTTCAGTAGCTATTATCTGATTCCTACCTTATGCCATCTGCCACGCATCCAGTGTAACAGAAGACGGACTTCTGCTGTATTAACCGAATCCTTCAGTAAATTTCAGAGAGATATTTTACTTCCTGTGACCTCCTTGCTAATTTGCTTTTTTTTTTAGCTTATGTTTTTTTATACTCACCAAACTCCACCATAGTTACAAACTCTAACTATGCTAATGTAAAATGGCAGAAATCCTATCTTGAGCATATAGGCAAAATCTGTGTAATGCATATGCCTGAGGCTGGCCTCTTAGCTCTCGGTATTACTCTTCACAGTTGGCCTGCTTAGTCTAGAAGACAGTATCATCCTGGAACACACATTTTTTAACTTATGTTATTAACACAGTCTTGGCCACTTTTTGTCATCTCCCCTCCCCTAGCTGTCTGGAATTATATTTTTAAAAGTTCTCTGCTTTTATCCATTTTCTTCCTCAGTGCACGAAGCAGTTCACATCTGGATTTATGAGGATTACGGTATAGAAAAGCAGCTAATGCAAAGTAATACCAAATTTATAGTATCTGTATGGCTATGTGTGAATGTGACTTAGTCTGATACTCTGAATTTATTTATTAACAATGATTTAAAAAGCATTAGTTATAAAGCAACCTGTCCACGATTGCATCAGAACCCACTGACATCGCTATGCAATATGCTTCATTTTTACAGCATCTGTAGGATCTCAGAAAGCTCAGCAAGCACTACCCAAGTTACAATAGTTCTCGGGCCTTACTCACTGATATCATCAGTTTTTGTTTTTCAGGACATCTAATAATCTTATTAATATTACTGCTTTCTGATATTACTAACAAAAAATTGAAAAGTAAACTGCGTAAGTGCTAGATTAAGTGACTTCCCCAAGGTTAAAAAGCAAGTTTGCAGCAGACTTAAAATTGTATCTATAAATACTGACTCCCTCTCAGAGTGCTAGACGTCACAGATTGCAGCCTGATATAGATACATCCCATGCGTAAACACTGACGACTTACCCCTGTGTAAACACTGGCAATTTGGTAAAGGCGCACAGTGGCATAACATGCATCTTTTCTTCTAGAGAAAACTGTAAGCTAGATAAATCTTTCTCCTCTTTTGCAGAAGCAGCATCTGAGTATAACTTCAGTATATGAAGTGCAGCACGTGCAGATGTAGTTGTGGTGTGCTTTTCTTGTTTGTTACAGAATAAGTGTAATCAACCTAACTTTTTAATTATTCTCTATTCTTTTAAATGTATTCTTTTGTCTGAATAACTTCACTTAGCATTAGTTAGCAGGAGAAGGAATTCCAGGTCACATATCATAAACTCATCCCGACTTGCTTGCTTGGCTACAGGGGGGGTCTGGAAGAAGATAAGGAGGAAACTTTGTCAGCAGAAGCAGCAAACCATTGAGATAAGGACAACAAATGGCCTGTCAGGAGTGCAGAGGCAGAGAACCAAAGAGAAACAGCTGAGCCCTAAAGACCACGAATTACCACTGGACCAAGAGGCATGTGGATAGCGCATGAAGAGATGGAGCATTGGACTGAAAGGTGCATGAAGGGTGCATGGAGGGGGGGTGCATAGATTGTAAGGGTTTAAAAACCCAGGCCTTGTTTTGGGGACCCTCTCCAGAAGCACCCAGCTCGAGCTGTCATTCTGCTGTACCATCCAAATAAATTAATTATTTTTCTAAGATCGGACATCTGAGACTTTGCTGCAGGAAACCTAGGGCAAAGAGATTTCTTTAACACTGTTCTTACTACGTAAAAGCGTGAATGAAAGTTTCATGTAACAAGTGAAAAATAAATGGTTTGGACTATCGATTTTATTGAAGTATAATCTGGTGGCTGGGATGAAGATTTCTTTGTGTAATAAACAAAAAATGAAATACATTTCTTTCCTCTGTAAATATTGCTTCTGAAATCCCTGTGGAATATTTTGAAAATCCTGCCCCAAGTCTCTGCAACCCTTTAAATCTAAAGTTCCTAAATAATAATAGCAGTTTTGCTTTTAAACTACTCATGAATGCTTTCGTACTATTTACCAATATTTTTTAAAAAATCTCTGCCATATATGCATCCACAGTGAAATAGCTCTGTCTGAAGCCAGGAATACAGCCTCTTTTCTTAACAGGAGAGGAAAAGCATACTTTTAGT
Organism: Cariama cristata; assembly: GCF_000690535.1. NCBI lineage: Eukaryota > Metazoa > Chordata > Aves > Cariamiformes > Cariamidae > Cariama > Cariama cristata. The sequence continues at coordinate 16,620 of NW_009625001.1, read as the reverse complement.
GACAATTACACTTTTCTTTTATCAGCTAGCCATAACATTGGACAAGTTCTTTATAATCTGGATGTATAAAACCCCTTCCATTCCTGTTTATATTTACAGCAAAATTTTGTTCTGGAGACAACCATTTTCATCTCACTATTATGAAACTTAAGTAGCATAAGCAACATTTTTTATTATTCATTTACAGTTTTTTCAATGCCTGCTGATAAAAACCTACTAGACAATTATGCAAAATTGACAGAAGTCACTTTGCCTTTATTGTATAAATTTGTGTTTACTTCATATGACTGTCATGCACATTTGCCTTGTGCAGAACTGCATGTTTTTAGAATAGAATAGAATAGAATAGAATATTTTCAGTTGAAGGGACCATCTAGTCCAACTGCCTGACGAATTCAGGGCTGACCAGAAGTTAAAGCATGTTGTTAAGGGCATTGTCCAAATGCCTTTTAAACATTGACAGGTTTGGGGCATTGACCACCTCTCTAGGGAGCCTGTTCCAGTGTTTGACCACTCTCTCAGTAAAGAAACATTTCCTAATGTTCAGTCTAAACCTCCCCTGGTGCAGCTTTGAACCATTCCCATGTGTCCTATCACTGGATACCAGGGAGAAGAGTTCAGGACCTCCCTCTCCACTTCCCCTCCTCAGGAAGCTGTAGAGAACAACGAGGTTGCCCCTCAGCCTCCTTTCCTCCAAACTAGACAAATCCAAAGCCCTTAGCCGCTCCTCACAGGACATGCCTTCCAGCCCTGTCACCAGCTTTGTTGCCCTCCTCTGGATGCATTCAAGGACCTTTAAATCCTTCTTAAACTGTGGGGCCCAGAACTGCACACAGTACTCAAGGTGAGGCAGCACCAACGCTAAATACAGTGGGATAATCACCTCTTCTGATGGGCTGGCTGGTGATGCTCGGTTTGATGCACTCCAGGATGGGGTGTGTCCTCTGGGCTGCCAGGGCTCACTGCTGGCTCCTATTGAGTCTGCTGTCGGCCAGTAGCCCCAGATCCCTTTCTGCAGGGCTGCTTTCCAGCTATGTTTTCATAGCACCTTTTGTTTACCTGTTAATAGGTAATTTACAGCCTAATCTCTGGTTTTAAGTAAACTTCAAAATTTTAAGTGGAGACCAAAAGATAGGTATATTCTCTGTTTTATGTTTTATCAATCTATAGCCCTTACAAAATGTCTGGTGGTAAAGGCAGTATGTTTGTGTGTAATCTGTAGTCTGCATCTTATGAACTTCTGCACTGCTCAGAATTACTGCTGACCACCTGTGCTATATCAGAGCCCTTAACTGCTCAGAGATTCCCTCTGAGGAATCCTCAAAAGTAGGTGACTTCCAAACAAGATGAGCTTGGCTCTTGGCTAAGCTTTTGGGCAATTCAACAAGGTCAATGGGATGAAAGACAAACACAACTGTGACGGCCAGAGAAGATACTGTTCAATTCAGTGTGTCCTACCAGGCACAGGATTTATCTGCTTTAGCAATTTGGGCTGTGACTATCTCCCAGTGGTTCACAATCAGCTGTAGAGCCTATGCTGCACGAATACGAATTTGAAGAGAGAAAGTCAATGACCATAACATGCCTGTTAGGACTGTTACCTTCTGTCTGTTCAGTCTCACTCTACTGCTAATGCCTCTCTGCATTGCACCAGTAATGAGAGGTAGCAGTGTGTAATCAGGTGACAAAGCACCATGAGGACACAGACCGGGCAGACAAAGAAGCAGCACTACATGCTACATTGCATTTCTGCCTGCCTTTTCCATCACTGATAGCTGGCACAGCAGGAACTGCAAGTCTGGAGGGGGACAGAAAAACAGCACCGCAGATGAGGGAGATTAGAAAGAACTTGGCATAACCTGTCTCATAGCCCTACCTAACTAGACCCATTTTCTTGTAACATGGCTTCTCATGAGAAATAAGGCACAGAAGGGAGGCAGTGCTGCTCCCATTCCCTATCACCTTTGGCCTGCCTTATTACTTTGGTTACAATAATAAAATTACTTTTCTACTTGCGTTTGTCTGCACTGAAATCTCCGTATTAGTCCATGGAGTCTTTTCCATAGTTCAACGCTGAAAATTCTGTGCTACACCTTTTATTTCAGTTGAACTACATTACCTCTTCATGATCAAAATCCACAATTTTCCATTCAGTAGGAGAAGGCATCTGTCACTAACATGCTGGTGGTACTGGCCTACTTGTCTACTACTTGTGAAGGATGAACACGATTACTTAAAAATCTTTTCCAGTGTTGACCCTAACAGAAGGTCTCCCCATAAATGTTCAGAGAGTTCACAATCTTCCTTCAAACATTTTATCAGATGCCATGACAACTTCTTCCTGTGGTCACGTCCCATATATAGCTTTGGGGCAGAGGTAGGTTTTGTGTTTGCAACTTACAAAGTAGACCTGCAGTCACAGAATCACAGAATGGTTGGGGTTGGAAGGGACCTCTGGAGATCATCCAGTCCAACTCCCCTGCCAAAGCAGGGTCACCTACAGCAAGTTGCACAGGATCACATCCAGGCGGGTTTTGAGTATCTCCAGAGAGAAACCAGAAGTTAACTGGTCAATTTTGGTACAGAAGATATGAATCCCTGGTAAATCCAACACTACCCCTCTGTGACCTTTACAGTTCAAAGACAGGTGTAGACATGCTGCTGGAGAATCATGACAAGCTCTCTGTGGGAGAAACTGTATTCAAAATACGGCTATTAAGTGTTCAAGGAAAGGGAATGAAGGAATTTGAGACATCATAGTAAAAATAGGGCAGCAACCCAATAAGGAGTGAATTTGGCTTGCTCATTTTTGGGGCATTTAGTTAATTAAGGAACAGACAGATAGGATCTATTCTAGAGACTGAAGCTTA